>NW_018127892.1:5236054-5250526 GCF_001952655.1 Monopterus albus | reverse complement strand
GATTTGGTTCCGTTGCTTCCTGTCAGGCTTTTATTTTTACGTTACTTCCTGTTTTTGTTTTTCACCTCTGTTTTGGTCACTTTACGTTCACTAATCACTTACATTCGTTTCACCTGCTCCCGATAGTTTGCACTGTAATATAAGCAGCCTTCACCCTCCTATCCCTGCCAGATTGTTCTAGACTCTAGCTCTGACTCTCCAGCATCCATACCTTGCCTGACTCTGTTTCTGACCTTGGATTGTTTGTTTTGACCACCGTTTATTGCCTATGTCCTTCCAGTGTCTGATTGCCTGCAGTGTACCGACCTTCTGAGCTTCCCCTGGACCTCTTGAGTTTTGAATCCCCTGGCTACACCCGGACTGTGTTATACCTGGACTGTGTATTGGTTGCCTAGTTATCACAAGTAAAAACCTTTTCGTTCAAACAGTTCATCTGGTTTTATAATTGAGTCCACCACTAACACCGTTTGACGTCCTTATACGCCAAATCTGACAGTGTCACATATTGCCTTCAGTGAGTGTCCCAACTTCAAAGCAAAAGATGTGCGTTATACCTGTACTTGGAGCTGGTGAACCCAGAGGCTTGTTTTGCTGTTTGCACAGCTAAAGAAAATTTAGGTGGCACCAAAACATCTTGCAGCATCTTAACTTCACAGTCAAGGGACTTGGCAGCAAGTAAAAATCTACCCAACTCTCATTTTTTGACTGACATGACCATCTTTTGATTGATCACTCCTGTGTTTCTCCAGCAGTCTGTCACCAAATACACATATGAGAGGGTCATGTCTTAATTCAAGGGACACCTTGTCAATTACCATTCTCTTAACAATGTTTGAGCATCTTTCTAATGACTGTTCTTTGTATGGAAAGAGAGCTGAGGCAGCTCCTGTTCTTAATCCACTCTGACTTTGTTGATCCTCCCCTTTTTTTTTTTTTATGTGGCCTTTTGAAGTATGTAGCCGGGCCGTTTGGATGAGCAACCATTAGTCTGCTGCTCTACTCATTATGGTAAAGTGTCAACACTTCAGTGTGGCATTCTGTGCCCGTGAATGATTCTCGATCTAATGTAAGTGGAAACATTAAGTGCCACAATCGTAATCTAAATTTACCATGGAATATAATGAAATACCTTATGCAATTGACATTTTTGAGACAGCAGGGATTCTTCACACACTAAATACATTGTGAAGTAAACAGCTGTGGTGTTTATAAAGCCTGATTCCCAGTTTGGCTTTAATACTGGGTGATGATGACTATGGCACGTAGTCAAGGCCAGACAACAGCTTGAGTTTAAATGAAGTGAATTTCTGTTATGAATGAATTCTATGACTCAACCAGACTCAAACAACTCTTCAATCCTGGTCTGTATGTTTAATGAGACGCATGAAAGGCTGCCATGATTAATCAAGTTAGATTCCATATTAAACACACTACCACATGATTGTTGAGATTTTGGACCTCCATTGCACCATGTTGAGGTTTTACCTACAATCATTCAATATATAGCTTCAAATGTAAAATTGAAAAACAGCAGGACGGTCAGGGACAATGGTCAAAGGAGAACTAGAGAGACACATCAAATGAAAAGCATAAAGACATATTTAGGTGTTATTCTCATACCCTCGCTCTCCCATCTGCAGCCATTTTATATGCATTGTGGTCAACATTTTAGCGTAATTTATGTAGTGGCTAAGTGAAGGCTGTACAGAGTGAGTTTCATTATGTGCTAGATAAGCCAGATGGGTGGAATCATAGATGCACCACACTGTAGCAAACATATCTTATCTCTCAGGACACCAATTGTGGTGCTACCACAGTCTCCACAGTGTTGAGGCATGCATTTAATGCAACTTTAGTTGAAGGTGAGCCTAAAGCTCCAGGTGTTATAAATATTGCTTGATTCCCACCCACTTCTAAGCTGCCCTGTCTGTGCCCTTTTAAAGACACAGGCAGTATTAGTATTAGTAATTTAGACAGATCATTCTTTAGGATGAAAGGAGCCTATCCTAGCATTTTCCTTTTGGGTGGTCCACACAAGAAGAAATGTCCACACAAGAAAGGTGTTCCATCAGGGGTTGGTTCGCACAAGTATATAAAGACAAACCCACACACACACACACACACACACACACACACTCACTCCTCATTCCCATGGCAGTGTGTGAGCTTGAATAAACTGCATCCTTCCCTATAAAGATGCAGAAGGAGAGAGATCACTGAAACCCTGCAGTCTTATGTCCAACTCACACATGTACAGACTCCTCTGGATGCTGGAGCGACTGTTTTAGGAGCTAAAGGACCATGAGAGGAAGATGCTTCAAGACACTCTGATCACCTCTGAGAATGACAGTAAGACCATGAAGATCTTTATATTTCCATGACCAAACTGCAATTCTGCTTTTTAAATTATGTGACATAGGAGGAAATTCATTCTTTGAACCTGCAGAAAGAAATGTGAAGTATTTATTTGCCATAATCTGCTGTAAATTGTCTTTATGTTAACATGTTCATTAGGAAAATATTTCACCAATTGTCTTTGAATTTGTAGCATCTTTACATTATAGTTGTGATAACTGATTTGACATATATTTGTACAAAACCATTCATTTTTCTTGAGTTTAATAGGGTTTTAAGTTCATTAATATGAACAGAAGAGACAAATAAAAACAGAACAGCTATTTACACCATATTTTCCCACTGGTTTCTTGTATCCAGTTAACTCTGCAGCATATTGGGAGACTGGACTCTAGCCCTCAGCTGCCTCCCCCATTCTTATGGACTTAGCCATCCTGTCTAATTTCATTAGGCCATTGTTTGTCTTTTTTGTGCCCCTCTGCTGCACACGGCAGTAATGACCTGTGTTCTGGCCACTCTGGTTACACTAAGGACACACATCAAAGGCCGAATACATACCCATTCAGTCTGTCAGTGGTCCTTTATGTTTTCCTCTTTATTCCTCTTTACTGCAGGACAATAGTGTCAGGTACTCAATAAGGCAGGCTAACCTTGGACAATAAAAGGGATCAGTGTTGTATAATAAATGGACTAGATTTATAAAGCTGAGGTCATTAGATGAATCAGGGGTCAGTAATTCCCTGAAGGAAATTTATTTTCTCCTTTGAAGAATTAGGAATGGAAACTGTTATGTGCTTATTTACAGTATACATGTGTCTCAGATGAGTGACACTGTCTTCTCTGTAATAAAAATGTGAAAAATGCAAACCCTGATGAAGATGCAGAAATTACAAGTGCCTAATTTGATAGCATTGTTCCTGGTCTACCACAATGACAATGCAGCAAAAGTTACAAATACCTTATGTTATGTATGTCACCCAGTAATGCTTCAGGTAATCATGAAACATCTTCAACTTGTTGTAAGCTGAAAGTTGTCAAAACATTTTGTTGTCCACAGTTGACATTGAACTGGGAGTTGCAGGTGAGTGGGACATTAAATCACAAAAGCATCCTATGATTCATACCATTCTACTTTCAAAATACTCCAGACACCTTTTTTTGTCTAGTCATTCTTTTATTTTGCTCAGAAGCTCAAGACATTTCCCCTACCACCACATATCCATACCAAATCATCTACTGCAGTTACAATATGTACAGTACACTTTCACTCTATCATGACATACATACATCCCCAGTTACCACTTGGTTATCACACCTGGATAAAAAAAAATGTCACTGACAGAAAGAGTACATAGGTGGAGGACATTCATAAACTTTACAATGAAGTGACTGTGGTTTTACAGCACTACAGACAGTATCAGGGATGTGAGCATGCGTGAATAAAAATAGCATCTATGTTTTTACAGATAATGAGGATGATGTTTCCATTTTTCAAGAGGAACATATGAGGAAAAAACACAGAAGAAAAAGAAGAAATAATGACAGAGAGAGAAAAAAGAGGGGGAATGGGAAAATAAAAAGAGCATCAAAAGTAGGAGAGGGGAAAGAGGAATTACAGGGCAGAGCTGAGAAAAGACAAAGGGGCAGGAGAAGGAGAGCCAAAACTGATCAAGAGTCAGAAAGAAGAGAGAGGGATGAGGAAGAGCAGGCTGAAATAAAAAGTGGTAAGGTGGCAAAAACAAGGAAGAATATCAAAAATGAAAAAACAAGACAAATGGAGCAGGAGAAGGGAGAAACTGGAGAGACAAATGAGAAGGGAAAAAAGAAGCATGGAAGTGCCAAAAAAGAAGAAAAAGAAGAGGATGAAGGTAAACACACAGTAAAGGAGGAAGCACAGGAAGTGAAGAAGAAAAAGCACAAGAAAGTAATTGTTACAAGGTAAAGGATTATCTTACAAATTCGCCTTATTTGATGCTTCCTGCGGAGAAAAACACTTGTGTTATTCACACTGACAAGTGCAAAGACCACATTACTCCTCTATGCCTCAGTTCAGAGCCGGAGACGAGTGAGGCAGATGACCACGAGGATGATGACAATGAGGAGACAGAGGTGAGGCCAGAGTCTCTGTCACCTGAAGAACTGGAGAAGCTGAAGGAGGCGATGGATGAGAGGAAGAAACTGATCCAGAGTCTGAGGGGCAAACCCTGGCCAATGAAACAGAAACTAGACACTTTACGGTACTTTACTTTCTTACTGATTAAATTTGAATCCCAAGCTAATCAGATTCCCCTGAGTTCCCAGCTGTAATTCAAGGTGTCCCCAGCAAATCCATCAATTAAATATTTACTTTGTCATAGGGAGTCTCAAGAGTTTGTGGAGAAACATGAGGGAGCTTTGGGGAAAGGGAGGGGCAGAAAACTCTATGCTTACAAGGTCATGATGACCAAGGCAAGGATACACTCATTTATATCATGATTTAATAATATACACAAATATATGATCTATTTTTAAAATTTCATTTGATTTTATTAGAAATGGATGAAGTTCCAACGGGACTTTGAAAACTTCAAAACTGCCTGCATTCCCTGGGAGATGAAAATTAAGGAGATAGAAAGTAAGTTTATTTTTCAGATATACTTTTTCCTTGTAGGCTCAGATTTTATTTCCAGGACAAAAATATGACTATGAATAAAAGATGTATCATTCTACTGGAGATGTATAGAGAGAGTATAGGTACAGTACATAGCACGCAGTTTGCAGGCCTCACATTAGTTTCCTTGTTTTTAATGGTGTAACAATCATCCAAGTATTAATTCCCCTTGCCTCTCAGGTCATTTTGGCTCCTCAGTTGCCTCTTATTTTATCTTCCTGAGGTGGATGTATGGCATCAACATGATCTTATTTGGTCTGACCTTTGGCCTGGTTATGGTGCCAGAGGTATGGTATCTTTTCTCATCATAATTTCTGTGTATTGCATCAGTGGTTTGCTCTTATTTATATTTCATAATTAAGTCTAATTGTTTGTGTGTTTTCAAGATGGTTTTTAATAACAACCCTCCTTTTCAGAGCTTGGCAGACATTTTCTATGAACTAGCTAGCTGCATGTCCTCCCCCACAAAACTTTCCTGCAGTGCACCTCAAGGATTGATTTTCAGCCCCTCTTTCTCTCAATCTGCTTGTATATGCGTGTCCGTGGTCATACAATTAGAAGACACAACATTTTGCTGTTCAGTTATATTTTCATGTCAACACTACCTACTGATTCTTGTAGTTTGGCTGCATCAGATACTGCTTTGAGTATATTAAGTATTCAATGTCTTATAACTTTCTTTGTGATACAAAAGACAAGTCAGAAAGTTATATTTGCCCCACTCAGCAGGGAGTTATTTCTGATTCTGATCTGTACTTTGAAAACCAAGTACATGGGATTTTTTTAGTCCTGTTATTATTAGACATGAAGCATATCTAAATTGAAATATTTTTGTCTGTCACTGACTTGGAGAAAGTTATTCATGGCATCATTTTATCCTGTCAAGATTACTGTAACTCTTCATATTCTGTACCCAGTCCAAAATGCACCTGCTCTGCTTTTAACTGGAACCATGAAAACAGAACACACCTATACTGGGACCTAAACTATGGAAAGAACTGACATTTGTTCTACTGTATCTGCAGTAAAATTCTATAGTAGTAGAAGTAAATCAAATCAAATCAAATCAAATTTTATTTGTATAGCTCCAAATCACAGCAAAAGTCATCTCAGGACACTTTACAAAGTAAGGTCTAGACCTTACTGTTATCAATATTATTACATAGGGAAAACCCAACAAATCCCCCTTGAGCAAGCACTTGGCGACAGTGGGGAGGAAAAACTCCCTTTAACGGAAGAAACCTCCGACAGACCCCAGCTCTTGGTGGGCGGCCTTCTGCCTCGACCGGTTGGGGTGAGTGAGAGGAGAGGAGAGGAGAGGAGAGGAGAGGAGAGGAGAGGGGAGGGGAGGAGAGCAGAGCAGAGCAGGAGGGGAGAGGAAAGAAACTCAGAGCATCATGGGGCCCCCCAGCAGCCTAGGCCTATAGCAGCATAACCAAGGGAAGGCTCAGGGTCATCTGATCCAGCCCTAACTATAAGCTTTATCAAAAAGGAAAGTCTTAAGTCTAATCTTCAAGGTAGAGAGGTAGTCTGCCTCCTGAACTGAGACTGGGAGTTGGTTCCATAGGAGAGGAGCTTGATAGCTAAAGGCTCTGCCTCCCATTCTGCTTCTGTGGACTCTAGGAACCACAAGTAAACCTGCACTCTGAGAGTGAAGTGTTCTGTTAGGATGATAAGGCTTTACGAGGTCTACGAGAAGTAGATGTCATTGTTGTTGTTGTTGTTGTTGTTACAGGCATTAATGGGGAAGTCATATGGCAGCATTCCAAGGAAGACTGTCCCCAGAGCCGAGGAAGCCAGTGCCATGGACTTTGCCGTCTTATGGGACTTTGGGGTCAGTGGACTGTGTGTAACATTATGCTCTCCTCACCCACTTTAAATAGCATTTTATGTTCCTTTGCTTCGTATTTCTGTGTGGCACTTTTTAAATAAAGATGAAGTGCAGTCCAGTGTTCTGAAAGGAACACCCACACATCTGTGACTTTAGCATAAGTCACGGCAATTAAAACTTCTGTCCGCAGGGTTATGCTCAGTATTCAGTCCTCTTCTATGGTTACTACAACAACCAGCGTGCCATTGGCTGGCTCAAGTTTCGCATGCCTTTGTCGTACTTCCTGGTTGGCGTGGGTACAGTGGCATATAGCTATATGGTGGTCATAAGAACGTATGTGTTTTATGACTTCATGTAATTAATGAGCCTCTTTAAGGCACAATCTTATACTGAATCTGTAATTATTTTTGAATAAAGGATGGCCCGTAATGCAAATGAGTCTGGGATTGGAGATGACAACAGCTTTAATTTCAGCTGGAAAATGTTCACCAGCTGGGACTACCTGATAGGAAACCCTGAAACTGCAGATAATAAGTTTGCCTCCATCACCACCAGTTTCAAGGTTGGTGAAGCTGGTTGTTGGTGTTTCAGTATAATAAATTATGTAATTTATACTACATCTATATCCTGTTTATCCCTTGCTCTACGTTACCAGGAGGCAATCTTAGAGGAGCAAGAGAGTCTAAAGGATGACAATATCCATCTGACTCGTTTCCTGCGGGTGCTGGCCAACTTCTTGGTATTGTGCTGCTTAGCGGGAAGTGGATATTTAATCTACTTTGTAGTGCGCCGCTCTCAGAAGTTTACCCTAGATGGACTGGAGAATCACACTTGGTGGGAAAGGAATGAGGTAGGAATGAGAGAAACAGGGACAGGGGATCAAAAGTTCAAGACCTCTTGAGCATGTTCATTATTTAGAGTTTGGTGATATATATTTAAAGCATACTGTACTCCCATTTTAAAAATGTGGCTGATGGACATTCATCAGTTTTGAGATAGTGACAGCATGAAGAACACACCTCACACCAGCAATGAATGTTTAGCCTATTACAGTCTCTTTCATTCAGGTGTTCCAGCTCCCTGTTACTGTGCAGGCTCCATCACCACATTGCTTACTTGGACACCTACTGTACTGGAACAATGATATTAGTCAAACCTATGCTTTCCCTGCTGTAACAAGTCAAAATATCTGTTGTGAAAAAGGCTGACTGTTCATCTGACAGAGTGAGAGGTTTACCAGTTAGACATGTGGCTTTGCCTCATGCTTTTGTGTTTTTGTCTCCTTCAGTGTTTTTTAATGCAGTTTCATCACTATCAATAATTCGTTTTTATTTTTACCCTACACTTCCTTAGTGCTCTACATCAGAGGAATAGTGTACTAGTTTGTTGGTACTCACAAAGTTCTGTGCAGTCCTTTAGTGACCTCACATGTCACGTGAGCTTTCTTGAGTCTAAGCCTCATGTGTTTTTCAGGTTAACATGGTCATGTCTTTACTGGGGATGTTCTGCCCCATGCTCTTTGATGTCATCAGCACCCTGGAGAACTACCACCCTCGTGTCGCCCTGCAGTGGCAGCTGGGTCGCATCTTTGCCCTCTTCCTGGGAAATCTCTACACCTTCATCATTGCACTCATGGATGAAATCAACATCAAAGTAAAATGTGTGCAGATATGTGGTATACTTTTGTATAGTTTCAGTATAATTAAAGTGAAGTGTGTATGTCTCAGAGGGAAGAGGAAAATATTGTGAAGTTTAATATAACCATGTGGGAAGCCAGCCTTTACAATGGCACATTAATGGAAAACAGCACTGCTCCACCCTTCACTATCCACCCTGCTGATGTGCCCAGAGGACCCTGCTGGGAGACCATGGTGGGGCAGGTCAGTGTGCATGTGTGTGTGTGTGTGTGTGCTTGTTTTTTTAAATAATAAGCTACTCAGCCTACTTGGCTTTCTGTCGGCCATCTTGGTTTTGCGGTGTTATTGTTGCGCTTAACAATGACTGACAGTGGGTGGCAGAGTATGAAATGACACACCAGCGTCCACTGTAGTGGGTGATATGCAGCTACACAACCAGAACCCAGGCACATACAAGAAAACAGCTTTTAAATGGCTGTCCACTTTATCAGTGGGCAGCTATCTTTTACTAGAATTTTAAAATGGATTGAATTGAAATGCTTGACACTCCACATCAAAATTGCATTCAACAGTGATTACTTACATAAAGAAATGTATTCTGATCACAGTCTGTTACCAAAGTGAAAGAAATGCAAAGATCAGGTGATTTACTGTAATGTTAGGGCTACATTAAAAATGAAAAACAAGTATTGGGTAGCTACATTTTGTAATCAGAAAACTTACACACAACTAACACAGGCATGTTCCATATTGAGGCATACTCAGTGATAAAGTGGTAAATAAAAAAAATAGTATAACTTCTGTAAAGTGACCATCATGAGACAAACCGCCACCAATGTCATCAAGACAGGAAAACAATTGTTTCCTTTAATTTATCCATACCATTCCAATTTAATATTCATGTGAGATACTGTATGTATGCATACACATTATATAAGATTGCTTCATTCTTTGAAGGAGTTTGTCCGGCTGATCATATCTGATACCATGATGACCTACATCACACTACTGATAGGTGATTTCTTGAGAGCCGTGCTTGTCCGTTTTCTCAACAACTGCTGGTGTTGGGACCTTGAAGCTGGATTTGTGAGTCATCTTTTCTACCTGATAACAGTGAAAGTTAGCAGAATAGATAATGTATTTATTATTAGACCTTAAAATATGCACCTTTTGTAGAGATGAATTTAAATGTTGGCAATGAAAATATCAGTCACAGTAGGGTTTCTTTTGTCTTTTTTGTTGTTTGTGAAAGCCATCCTACTCTGAGTTTGATGTCAGTGGGAATGTCCTTGGCCTGATCTTCAATCAGGGAATGATATGGTACTGGACAGCATATGAACAGCATATCAAGCACCCTGTCACTTCTAATTTTGTGTTTTATTTACAACCTGCAGTACTGGTATTATGGAAAACTACTTATGATGGTGATGTTGACGATGATGATGAATGGCACTTTCAGCCTGCCTTCCGCTGAGTGTTTTGCTAAATGTTTTCCCCCAGGATGGGTGCATTTTATGCCCCCTGCTTGCCTGCTCTGAACGTCCTACGGCTCCATGTGTCCATGTACCTGCAGTGCTGGGCTGTGATGTGCTGTAATGTGCCACAGGAAAGAGTTTTCAAGGCCTCTGGTTCCAATAACTTCTATATGGCCATGTTGCTCGTCATCCTCTTCCTGTCCACTCTGCCTGCCATCTACACCATTGTCACCATCCCCCCATCCTTTGACTGTGGACCCTTCAGGTAATTATGCTTATTCCGGAGGTCTGGTATTTACATTCTGAGTACTTGGCTTTCTGTCACAGTCATTCTCTTCTCCTTAGTGGGAAAAAACGAATGTTTGATGTGATCCATGAGACACTTGAGTCTGACTTCCCCGTCTGGTTTAGTAAAGTGTTCAGCTATGCCTCTAACCCTGGACTGGTGCTACCCTTCATATTACTTATGGCGTGAGTCAATAAACACTCAGTAGTAGACTGCATGGATATACAGTATATGCATGACCATTTATTTTTAATTGCAAGATTTAAGTATTTTTTGGAAATAATCTATTTTTCAGACTGGCCATTTATTACTTGCAATCTACAGCCAAAAGCTACAAAGAAGCTAATGTGGAACTGAAGAAAAAAGTACAAATGGTAACCTGCAATGAAATTTAAATTTTCATTCTCATTACCACTAGTTTACTTTTTATGTGCTTATGAATACACTGGAACTAATAAATGGAAATGTCACATGAATAACATTCATCATCCATATCACTTCACATGTGATGTGAGGTGACAGTGTTAACTTCTGACAAAGCGTGGAAATTGAATTTGGTCAAGTAAAAGCAAGAAAATCCTAGGAACTTTCATGTTTGTTATTTGTTCGTCCTCCAGAACTGTACTTACTTTCACTACATTTTAGCAGCATGAAAACTTCTCCAAGCGTGTAGATGCACAACTAGACCACATGAGGCCACTGTGGTGTCTGTCTGTGGCCATAGTGGTTGTACTGGTACCATCAGTCCACCAGAGAGCAGCAGAGTAACATATCTGTCCAAAAATTAGTGAGTTCAGCAATCAGCACTATGTTGCCTGTGCTGCTTAACTTGTACCCCGAGTTAGCTGAATAGGTTTTTAACAGTCCATATTATAATTTCTAATGTGTCCCAAGCAAAATGAAGAAAACAAGAAGAAAAACAAAAGGGCAGCACTGAAAGCACAACTGGATCTAGAGGAGGCCAGAAAAGCAGCATCGCAGGCTGCAGAGCAACAAAAGAACAATGCTTCACCACATGACCAGGAGGGTGAGACTTATATTTATAAGAAGATTGAGTACAAACCAAAACACCAACTAAACTGCAAGATTAAATTAATTCACAGATGAAAGATAGTTGCAGTCAGGCAACTTTAGCTGAAAAAGAAAAACAAAACAAAACAACAACTCCAGTCTTCTCAATAGATGCACGCACATAGTCTTTGACAACAATAAAAAGGCTGGAGGAATCTTTGCCCAGTTTTTTTTCCTGTATGCTGTATGCTAACTAGTGATGCTATATTTTTCACCTGGAAGTATAAATTTCTTCTTCTTCTACCTTCTATTTCAGCAAATGTGGACAATGGTGTTAGTCAGATACTGCATCATGGTAAGAATGGAAGCAACCCTCCTCCTCCTGTTAGAGGTCAAGAATGCTACCTTCCAGCCCCTGTCCCCAGAACCAATCACCGTGGCATCCATGGGGCAACTGGTTACCGGCCTGGTTGCCCTCAACAAAGTGAAACCAGGATGTACAGGGTACCAAGCCTGCAGAGACACTGAGGGAGTGTGACTCAAAGCCAAGCTCTGTATGAGAAATTGACATTTAGGATGTACTCTGTGAACTGGGAGTAATTAAACCTTTTTCTTCTTTCTTCTTCTTCAGGCTGTTCCTGTTAGGGCTCGTTTTTAAACTGTCTGTGATAAAACAGAACATAATTTTCTTCAGATGTTGCTATATCGATCTTATGTCAATTTCTTTTGAAGCCACTAATTGGTTGATTTTTCAATTAAATCTGTAGAAAACTGTAAATTAATTTGAAATTCGTTTGAGTTAACCTGGTGTATGCTACAAGTACATTGGCTATAGACAGATGTGCAGCTAATACAGAGGTCTCCATATTAGTTCTGATTGGCCTAATCTTTTATCACACCAACTCATCACTACACAGCAATTATTATGTTTTTGAAATGAGTTAACTAATGATGGGGTTGTTTTTTTATGTCAGTCATTTTATATAAACATTTTGCCTCTGAAGACATAAGATGCATCACATGCAATAACCATGCTTTAATTTTGATTGTTAACTTGATTTAGCTTAAGTTGATCTTTGATTTCCTAACACATTTGTTTGATTACATTGAATATTATAATTGTTTTCAAACAAGCTGACGTGTTTTCCTTTTGGCCTTCGACACTGAGCACAACTGTCCCTTGACCTGTGACTGCACCACAGTTTTAAACAATTCATTAGTCATTTAACCTAGCTAGTTAGGCTGAAATGGATTGCTCACCCATCTCTGGCTGGTCTTAAATAATCTATATGTGTTGTTCAGCTGTATAATTCCATTCAGATTTGTGCTTTCAGTGTAAATCTATTCATTGTGGTCTCCTGACCTTTATGTAGCAACAATCTCTGGCTTTGATCATCTAATAATCACAGTGGCATAACCAGTTGCTCCTCTGCACTTGCTGGACACTGAGCAGTCTGCCATTCAAATCTACTGTAACAGTACCAGCGATTGTCCTTGACAGTGCTGTTCTGTACAGGTTGTGAAAGATCCACTTCCATTAATGATAATGATCAATTCATGGCAAGTAAACATAAATTCTGCAGTTATTTGATAGGCAGACAATGAAGGAAGTCCCTATGCTTCATGCTGTCACCATGAGCCAAGGACTGTCACATTAGTCAACAAAGACTGAGCAGACTTAAAAAAGAGACAAGTCTTCTCTGTGTACTGGAGTCTCATAATCTATCGCACTCTTGTTTACTCCCCTGTCTCTAAACCACTATACCACCACTTTTGCTTTGTAGAAATAAATGCTGGTGATATGCTTTTCGTGTCAGAAACGGTGCGCGATGCTGCCAAAAAGTGTTTAGTGAACTCAATTAAAAGACCAGACGAGGAAGTGTTGAACAAAACCAACTCTTAATAAGAGAACCAAAACCATACAGGACAAGGTGAAACACAAAACTCACGGTCTGTATCAGTCACAGGTCAGAGCCAGCAAACACATACATCCAGGGGAATCCAAAGTTCGTTGTCCAAAAGGGAAAGTCCGATAATCATACACGGTGGCAGTTCGTAACAAGAGGGCGAGGCAGAATAGAATAGTCCAAGGTAACAGTCCGGGATCAGAAACACAAAATACCAAAACTGAAGAAACTGCTGGAAAGTCAGAGCGGGGGTCTAGAACAATCTGGCAGCGTCCTGGTGGGAGGACGCTGCCTAAATAGAGGTGCAAACAATAACAAAACAGGTGAAACCAATGTGAGTGATGAAGAACGTAAAAAGACCGAAACTAAGGTGAAACAAAAACAGGAAGTAACGTCAAAATAAAAGCCGGACAGGAAGCAGCAGAACCGAATCATGACATTTAGTGCATCTTAAGCATAAATGCATCTAGGCCCTCTGTAAGCCTAAAGTACAGTGTAGCAGTAAGGAAGGTTAAAGTCTGATAGAGATAGTAGCAAGTAGTGGAGGGGGACAATCAGGAGGAAGAGCAAGAAGTGGGGCTGGATGAGGACGACATGAGCAGCTCTACCCAGAGGGCTGTCTTCCAGGTACAAGCCTTCAAGCCAGCCTTAATTTTGTGTTAGCTGCATCTCCTGTTTCCCCCTGCATTATTCAAAAGGTCTGATCTGATACTTGATTATAACCACAGAGGCCATCTTAGTGGTTGAAATACATAATGTATCAAATTCAGGCTACACTATTTGTTCTCCAGGGTTTCCCTGATGAGCTGCAGTGGAAAGTTACACAAAGACAAATTGACGTAAAATATTGGAGCTTGCAAAAATACAAGTTGCCAATATCATTGTACTATTATGTATTTCTTTTAAATAAACAAAAGCAGTTTGGTGTATTTTGTTGCACATCACATAATTAGAATCACATTTTAGAAAAGGGTTTCTTCATGGCCATCATGACCAGGAGGAGTGACAGTCTGTGAGTCTTTCCTCTAATGAAAGGCTTGTCAAATTCATTGACTTGTCTTTTTAAAAGCATTGGTTTGTAGTACATATTCACTGGGATAACTCTTACAGTGTATGTTAATAACAGGTCCAGTATATACTGGCCTGTTTCAATTTTCACTTTGGATTAATTAAGTTTCATTCAGCTTTAATGACCTCTGGTGACGCCTTACTGTAGTGTCTTCTTTCATGGACACAACTGAATGATGACAAATGTCTAACCTCAGCTATCAGGATCAAGGCTGTTTCACATACAGTATATAACAATGATGTGCGTAAACA
>NW_018127892.1:5231929-5233677 GCF_001952655.1 Monopterus albus | reverse complement strand
CTGTACTGTAAATGTGTTGTGCGTGCTTTGGTCCACAGTTGGGCTGGAGATTGATGCTACGGTAGACAGTGGCAGTGAAGGTGAGTTTTCCAGGACATTCTTGTTTGCTTAATTATGAGAGAAAGGGTTAAATTGAGCAGACTATTGCTATATATCTGGAAGATTTGTCACATTGTGATGGTTCAGTAAAAATTACTATTTGTTTTTCCTTCTTCAAGATTATTTACACCTTTTGTCTAAATTTCCTCTTGCATCACCTGTGTCACCTGAATAACCTTATGCAGGTTTTTCTTACTATTCTTTGTGCTTGTTGTGAGTTAGGGGATATAAATATTATCAGTGGATGAAAGATCCAGTTATTAGTCTAAAAATGTACATGCTGTATGTTTGTCTCAGATGAGGCTAGGAGGAGAAGCAAAAATAGAAGACTCAAACCCCAGCGCAAAGCCAAACAGGTCAGTGATGGTGAAGAAGATGAAGAGGATGAGGATGAAGCACCAAGGAGAAGAGTACGAAAGAAGAAGGCCAAGCCTCCAGACAGTGATGAAGATGATGAGGAAGACAACCGCAGTGTGAAAAGCAGAAGATCAAAAGCCTCCAGGAAGAAAACTGCTAAGTACGAGAGTGATGAGGAGAGCGAAGAAGACAAAGGGAAAAAGAAAAAAGGAGGGAAAGCTGAGTCCAAAAGGGAAAAAGAAGCCCAGAACACAGAGAAGAGAAATGTTAAACGAAATGAAGGGAAGCAAAAAGATGTGGAGAAGGGCAAGAAAAAGAAGAATGGGAATTTGACCAGGTGTAGTATTCTCTGAGAGCTCCAGATACACAAATGGGTTTTCTCCAGTTTCATGCAGACTCCTGGCAGACTCTAGTGATATGATGCTGCTGTGTATGGCATATTTTCAGGAAGATGAAACCCTGACAAAGTGTAAATTACATCCATATTACTACAACACAAGCTACACACTTCTTCTTCTTCCCCTGATTATAGAGTATTTACAGTACGAGTATATCTAGTTGATTTTTAATATAGCATATCAGCAGTCAGGTGCTGTTCATGTACATGTACAGGGATGATGTTAATGGAGGACACTGTCAAACATTTAATAATGGCTCTGTTTTTTTTTGGCATTAACAATAAAATCTGTATCATACTTTAGAAGGCAATAGAATAAAACATTTGGAGATGCAAGTTATTCCTGCTTTTTCAGTGGTAGTGTCTAGTAGTTAACTGTATTTCAAAAAAAGTAACAACCAGTTTTGAAAATATGGGGATTAAGGATTGATAAGGTTTTAACTTGTCATAGCATAGAAATTTAAACCTGCACCATAACTTCTAAATCTCCTCATTAAAATAATTAAATATGAGTTACTTTATGTAAAAATTTTCAAAAGCCCCATGACACAGTGCTGGATAGAAGATAAAAGAAACTTCTAAAAAGTGCTTATCTTTAGCTTATCAAAATAGTACTGCAAGGCTTTTGACAAGTTTGTTAAAACCCAGCACACAACACTGACATATCATCACCTCTTAAGTTAATATGGCAAACATTTAACAAACAGTTGCTTGTTCATACGTCCAGCAGTTGCAAAGCAACATGATCATTCATGTGGGGTCATTTTGTGGACATCTGTGATTAAGTCCAATATTCGCTCTCTTTTAGCTTTGTCTTCAGTCGCTACCAACTACTAGGGAAAATATCTGACTCTTTAGCAGTTAATTACTCCACTATGTTTGTCAGCTAGTTGCT
>NW_018127892.1:5220224-5224131 GCF_001952655.1 Monopterus albus | reverse complement strand
TTGGCCATTCAAATATAACACCCAGGTTCTTAGCTGCCAGACTTCAAAGATCACATATTTAATGAGAACTACTGATGTCTGTGTTGAACTGGGCCAATGACCAGGATTTCTGTTTTATTTAGGAGCAGGGATTTTTGTAAAATAGACACTTGTGTAAGAAAGGCAGAGCTGATCTTCTGCATGGTACATTTTTGATAAAACATCATTTATTATTTATCTGATATGTTTTAGTGCACTCACACACACTTCCTAAATTGTTGATTCATGCTGTGATCTGGGAGTTCTCCTCCAGCTCTTGCATTATTTCCAGGTGTCACTGCCACTTTGTGCTCAACTTTCTCTTTTAGGATGTGTGCAAACAAACAGTTGCACACACAAAATCGCATACTGGTACTGGGCAACTGCCTTCCAGGGCAAATGGGCCACAGTAACAAAATCAAGGCAACCATGTGATTGTGAGTGAGAACAGTGTCTTCATTGTGCATCTACATGTCCTCTCACTGTAGGTTGTACACACTGCTAAATCACATCTTAAGCATAAGAAGGGACTTTGGAGTCATGCACGACTTTCAGCAGTCACTGTTTGTCTTGTGGTACAAAACTGATTCTATTCTGAATACAGTATACACCATTGTCACCATCCCCCCATCCTTTGACTGTGGACCCTTCAGGTAATGGATATACAGTATATGCATGACCATTTATTTTTAATTGCAAGATTTAAGTATTTTTTGGAAATAATCTATTTTTCAGACTGGCCATTTATTACTTGCAATCTACAGCCAAAAGCTACAAAGAAGCTAATGTGGAACTGAAGAAAAAAGTACAAATGGTAACCTGCAATGAAATTTAAATTTTCATTCTCATTACCACTAGTTTACTTTTTATGTGCTTATGAATACACTGGAACTAATAAATGGAAATGTCACATGAATAACATTCATCATCCATATCACTTCACATGTGATGTGAGGTGACAGTGTTAACTTCTGACAAAGCGTGGAAATTGAATTTGGTCAAGTAAAAGCAAGAAAATCCTAGGAACTTTCATGTTTGTTATTTGTTCGTCCTCCAGAACTGTACTTACTTTCACTACATTTTAGCAGCATGAAAACTTCTCCAAGCGTGTAGATGCACAACTAGACCACATGAGGCCACTGTGGTGTCTGTCTGTGGCCATAGTGGTTGTACTGGTACCATCAGTCCACCAGAGAGCAGCAGAGTAACATATCTGTCCAAAAATTAGTGAGTTCAGCAATCAGCACTATGTTGCCTGTGCTGCTTAACTTGTACCCCGAGTTAGCTGAATAGGTTTTTAACAGTCCATATTATAATTTCTAATGTGTCCCAAGCAAAATGAAGAAAACAAGAAGAAAAACAAAAGGGCAGCACTGAAAGCACAACTGGATCTAGAGGAGGCCAGAAAAGCAGCATCGCAGGCTGCAGAGCAACAAAAGAACAATGCTTCACCACATGACCAGGAGGGTGAGACTTATATTTATAAGAAGATTGAGTACAAACCAAAACACCAACTAAACTGCAAGATTAAATTAATTCACAGATGAAAGATAGTTGCAGTCAGGCAACTTTAGCTGAAAAAGAAAAACAAAACAAAACAACAACTCCAGTCTTCTCAATAGATGCACGCACATAGTCTTTGACAACAATAAAAAGGCTGGAGGAATCTTTGCCCAGTTTTTTTTCCTGTATGCTGTATGCTAACTAGTGATGCTATATTTTTCACCTGGAAGTATAAATTTCTTCTTCTTCTACCTTCTATTTCAGCAAATGTGGACAATGGTGTTAGTCAGATACTGCATCATGGTAAGAATGGAAGCAACCCTCCTCCTCCTGTTAGAGGTCAAGAATGCTACCTTCCAGCCCCTGTCCCCAGAACCAATCACCGTGGCATCCATGGGGCAACTGGTTACCGGCCTGGTTGCCCTCAACAAAGTGAAACCAGGATGTACAGGGTACCAAGCCTGCAGAGACACTGAGGGAGTGTGACTCAAAGCCAAGCTCTGTATGAGAAATTGACATTTAGGATGTACTCTGTGAACTGGGAGTAATTAAACCTTTTTCTTCTTTCTTCTTCTTCAGGCTGTTCCTGTTAGGGCTCGTTTTTAAACTGTCTGTGATAAAACAGAACATAATTTTCTTCAGATGTTGCTATATCGATCTTATGTCAATTTCTTTTGAAGCCACTAATTGGTTGATTTTTCAATTAAATCTGTAGAAAACTGTAAATTAATTTGAAATTCGTTTGAGTTAACCTGGTGTATGCTACAAGTACATTGGCTATAGACAGATGTGCAGCTTAATACAGAGGTCTCCATATTAGTTCTGATTGGCCTAATCTTTTATCACACCAACTCATCACTACACAGCAATTATTATGTTTTTGAAATGAGTTAACTAATGATGGGGTTGTTTTTTTATGTCAGTCATTTTATATAAACATTTTGCCTCTGAAGACATAAGATGCATCACATGCAATAACCATGCTTTAATTTTGATTGTTAACTTGATTTAGCTTAAGTTGATCTTTGATTTCCTAACACATTTGTTTGATTACATTGAATATTATAATTGTTTTCAAACAAGCTGACGTGTTTTCCTTTTGGCCTTCGACACTGAGCACAACTGTCCCTTGACCTGTGACTGCACCACAGTTTTAAACAATTCATTAGTCATTTAACCTAGCTAGTTAGGCTGAAATGGATTGCTCACCCATCTCTGGCTGGTCTTAAATAATCTATATGTGTTGTTCAGCTGTATAATTCCATTCAGATTTGTGCTTTCAGTGTAAATCTATTCATTGTGGTCTCCTGACCTTTATGTAGCAACAATCTCTGGCTTTGATCATCTAATAATCACAGTGGCATAACCAGTTGCTCCTCTGCACTTGCTGGACACTGAGCAGTCTGCCATTCAAATCTACTGTAACAGTACCAGCGATTGTCCTTGACAGTGCTGTTCTGTACAGGTTGTGAAAGATCCACTTCCATTAATGATAATGATCAATTCATGGCAAGTAAACATAAATTCTGCAGTTATTTGATAGGCAGACAATGAAGGAAGTCCCTATGCTTCATGCTGTCACCATGAGCCAAGGACTGTCACATTAGTCAACAAAGACTGAGCAGACTTAAAAAAGAGACAAGTCTTCTCTGTGTACTGGAGTCTCATAATCTATCGCACTCTTGTTTACTCCCCTGTCTCTAAACCACTATACCACCACTTTTGCTTTGTAGAAATAAATGCTGGTGATATGCTTTTCGTGTCAGAAACGGTGCGCGATGCTGCCAAAAAGTGTTTAGTGAACTCAATTAAAAGACCAGACGAGGAAGTGTTGAACAAAACCAACTCTTAATAAGAGAACCAAAACCATACAGGACAAGGTGAAACACAAAACTCACGGTCTGTATCAGTCACAGGTCAGAGCCAGCAAACACATACATCCAGGGGAATCCAAAGTTCGTTGTCCAAAAGGGAAAGTCCGATAATCATACACGGTGGCAGTTCGTAACAAGAGGGCGAGGCAGAATAGAATAGTCCAAGGTAACAGTCCGGGATCAGAAACACAAAATACCAAAACTGAAGAAACTGCTGGAAAGTCAGAGCGGGGGTCTAGAACAATCTGGCAGCGTCCTGGTGGGAGGACGCTGCCTAAATAGAGGTGCAAACAATAACAAAACAGGTGAAACCAATGTGAGTGATGAAGAACGTAAAAAGACCGAAACTAAGGTGAAACAAAAACAGGAAGTAACGTCAAAATAAAAGCCGGACAGGAAGCAGCAGAACCGAATCATGACATTTTGCAGATTTATTAAAAAAGAAAAACTGAAATATCACATGGTCATAAGTATTCAGACCCTTTGCTGTGACACTCATATATTTAACTTAG
>NW_018127892.1:5211502-5215358 GCF_001952655.1 Monopterus albus | reverse complement strand
GGTTCGGTGTGTGGGTCCCCTGATGAGGCAGCGCTGGTAGCTGAGCGGTGCGACGTAGGATGGTGGCGCTGTCCCAGGATTGCCTTGGAGCTCTGAGAGGAGGAGCAATTCACAAAAAGTAGTCCAAAAACCAAAAACTCCTTTAAACGTGAGAAGGGCATGAAAACCGATACCACAGAACAATGCGCAATAACAGTTCACAATGTTGCAAAGGAGCGCAGATCAAACAATGGTCCATAAACTTGAGGCCTTGACATGAACATGAAACGTAGTTACCAACAAGATAACACATAATAATCTGGCGACGAGGACGCACCAACGCTGACCTTATATACTGCTCCGATGATTGAGAGCAGGTGTGCCTCGTCACCTGGAATGCACCCTCACCTGTGCGGGGGCGGAGCTGCTGGAACTACCTGTGCCTGCTACCGAGGTACAGGGGGCGGCCCGGGTCACGGACGTAACAAGACACTTGTGTAAGAAAGGCAGAGCTGATCTTCTGCATGGTACATTTCTGATAAAACATCATTTATTATTTATCTGATATGTTTTAGTGCACTCACACACACTTCCTAAATTGTTGATTCATGCTGTGATCTGGGAGTTCTCCTCCAGCTCTTGCATTATTTCCAGGTGTCACTGCCACTTTGTGCTCAACTTTCTCTTTTAGGATGTGTGCAAACAAACAGTTGCACACACAAAATCGCATACTGGTACTGGGCAACTGCCTTCCAGGGCAAATGGGCCACAGTAACAAAATCAAGGCAACCATGTGATTGTGAGTGAGAACAGTGTCTTCATTGTGCATCTACATGTCCTCTCACTGTAGGTTGTACACACTGCTAAATCACATCTTAAGCATAAGAAGGGACTTTGGAGTCATGCACGACTTTCAGCAGTCACTGTTTGTCTTGTGGTACAAAATTGATTCTATTCTGAATACAGTGTGCTTCTTTTTCTCCTGGGATGTTTATTATTTTACCTGAGTGATGCAGAACTCATGCTGCCTCATGGTGGATGGATAGATCTTGACATTTTACAGCCACTAAGCTTCTGTTAGCTGCATCACTCCTATCTCAGATTCTGATGAACCTGCAGAATTAACATGCTCCATTCATCAAGCACCAAGCAGTTTAGGTTTAGCAGCAGCAGTATGAGAATCCATTGGTATAAGAATCCAACTTAAATTTTTAATTTTGAACAACATGTTCAATGTGAGCTGTCAAATTCCTAAGCATTTGTAATGCAGGACTGTATCAACTACCAATTACAGCATGGATAGGGTTGGGAATATTAATGATTTGTGTTCTTATGAAATGTACATATCTTGTCTTTTGGAGTTTAGAATGAGAAGAGACATATCAGGGAGATATGCAAGTTACTGAAGGCAGTCTGTCATTTGGAGAAGGCTTGGCTTGTGGTGGGGCTGATGGCATATAAATATAAAATGGCATAGAAATGGGCATTACAGTTCTGAGTAGGAAGATAAATATTATCTATGTACAGAGTAAATAGCAGTGGACCAAATACTGATCCTTTAGGCACACCTTTATTAATCATCTGGGTATCTGAATTTCAAACCACTGGCGACAACAACCTGAACTCTACCAGAGGGGAATGAATGATTTGAATTGTAAGCTGGAACATCAATACCCAGAAAACAACCTACTTAACAAATTGTTATGAAAAGCCTTGGTCAGATCTACAAATAGTCCAGCACAGTGTTTGTTCTCTTTTATCAAGCAAGTTAACAGTGTCATCCACAACAGCATTTGCAGCAGTTACTGTGCTATTGCCTAATAAAGTTTGTCTGGTGAAAGCTGTTATTATCCTCCAAGAAAACATAGGAATTTGGACAGACAGGACAGCTTGGAGCCAGCTGGGATTGACTCCAAAGCACCCCCCTCCAAACACAGACACGTGTTGAGGTCACAGATGTCACCACCTTTATCGAGTGGAAGCACTAAAACTGTTTGATATCAGTTGGAATTTGTCTTTAACAAGACAGTAAAGGGCATGATCAGGGACTGCCGTCTGGCTGTCTGGCTCAGGTGGAGTTCTTTCCTGTCAAACAGGTCTGAGCAGCCAACTCCCAGTTGCATCTACAGTTTACTACCAATTAGTGTTTGGTTTTCAAAACAAGAGAAATTGGACAGGTTGTCACAGACACATTTGTCAAGGTCTGATAAAGTTGTAGAGAGCAGCCCTTGAGAGGTAGGACAGTCTTAACAGCTGCTGGTCATGAGGGGTTGCTAGTTTTCTATGTGAGAGCTGCTAGCAGATTTGCCCTCTAAACTTCTAAGATGTTTGTATATAAATAGTCAATAGTCAAAGTGTTTATTTGTCATATGCACAGTTAGGAAATGTGTTTCCCTGTACAATGAAATTCTTACTTTGCCGTCCACATGAATGGCACAAAATACAAATGAAATATAAAGTAGATAAATAAGTAACACAAACTCTAAGGCACTTTAAGCAGGAAATGCAGCAATATAATAAAGAAATAAGAATATAATGTATGCTGCATGGGAGCAGCATGTGCAGCAGTCAACAGTCAAACAGATGTGATTTATAGTCAGTCTGTGTCTCTGTCATTGTTTTTTGCCATTTTGTGTTAATATTTCCACTCATTTTGTATGTCTTTGCAATATGTTTGCACCTATTTTTACTTGTTTTTGTCACTTGTTTTTAGTTGTTTTGTAAATTTTTGTAGTCACTTTGGTGTCTTTGGAGTTTTTCTCTTTTTTGTCATTTTGTCTTTTTGCCGTGTTGCATCTACTTTTTCTCTTTTTTGTGTTTTGTAGTGATTTGACTGACTCTCAGGTAGAAACGTTAACAGTCCCTCCATGGTTGAGGGCCCCTCTGACCCCATGGTCTTCTGTTAATCCATCCATGGTTCTGCTCAGTGTCTCACTGAACTCAGCAGAAACTCCAGTTCTTCCAGTTTTCCCATCAGTCTCTATCCTTTCTCCTCATGTCTCTGCTTCATGAAGCAGAATCATAAAATTTGTGCATATGATCCCAAATATGTGCAAAACCTTCAAGTTGAAACATTTTGACCTGCCTCTAAAGTTAGTTTTGTGTTCAGTTTGAACACACAGTTTGAGAGAAACACTTAAGATTTCAATACAGGCATCGAGGAGCATGAAGTTCTTGCTGACAGAGTCTAAATGAGATCAAATTACTGCTGGATTACTTTGTTGCACCACCAAACAGTCTGTGGCTGTACTGGGCAGATCCCAGTGTGACACTGTCGATCCATGTGAATGTGAAGCAGGAGTGATTGTGATTGGAGATAATAACGTTCTGTTGTTCATCTTTTCAACAGTGCTGCAGGATGGACACACTGGACTTTCTGATGAAGAAATCCCAGTTTATACAGCCTGGTGTCTGAGGTGGCCCTGTTGGGCTGGTAGGCATACTGCAGGGGGTCCAGGGTGTCCAGTATACTGCTCTGAATGTGGGCCAGCACCACTCTCTCAAAACACTTCATAATGATTGGGGTGAGTGCCACTGGCCTGTAGTCGTTCAGGCAGGTGACCCGGCTCTTCTTGGGAAGGGGAACGATGGTTGTGGTCTTAAAGCAGGTGGGGACGATTCTCTGGCTGAGGGAGAAGTTGAAGATGGTGGTGAGAACATCAGCCAGCTCGTTGGCACATGCCCTGAGAGCCCTCCCAGGGATGTCCGGTCCTGTTGCCGCTTTGTGGGGGTTGATCTTCCTCAGGACTGTGCATACCTGGCCTGGTGAGACAGTTAGTACAGGGGAGGTGGGGGGGTTGGGTGGTCTCGGTGTGTGTGTGCCTCCTCTCTGTGCTGTAGCTGGAGGTGTCAAAGCGGGTGTAGAAGGTGTTGAGGT
>NW_018127892.1:5209308-5211103 GCF_001952655.1 Monopterus albus | reverse complement strand
GAAACAGTCCTGCAGGGTGCCCTCAGTCTCTGGGGTCCAGAGTTTAATTTGTTTGGTGACAGGGTTTGTTTGTTTCAGTCTTTGTCTGTAAGCTGGATACAGGAACAAAGAATTGAGATCTGAGCATCCAGGGTGGGTGCGGGGTGTGGCCCTGTATGCACCACGTATGTTACTGTAAACATGATCCAGAGTGTTCTTGCCCCAGGTGGGAATGTTCACATGTTGGTAATATTTGGGAAGTACAGTCTTTAAATTGCACTGGTTAAAGTCGCCTGCAGCGATAAATACAGTATCGGGGTGAGCTGTCTCTAGCGCGCTGATGACATCATAGAGTTTACTGAAAGCCGCTAATAAATAACTGTTGGAGGCCCAAAAAGGTCAAAGCATCTGTTATCTACTCTTCATTCCTAACCAATTCATAATCTTAAAACCATTTACATTTATTGTGTGACCTTTTGGAGGGGATCAGCACCAAGTGTGGGAACTACTCTAGCTAAATGTAAACTAATTAAAACTAGCGCCAGCTACAACAGTTAAAGTCAGCTCGTCAGTCACTGATGCATCTGTATTAACAATTTAAAAATGTCATATAATATTAGTCACATGGGCCATTTTTCTTCAAAGTACTTACTTTAGACACTTAAAGTATATTTTGATGATAATACATTTATATAGGTCAGGTTTTGAATGTAGGACTTTTACTTGCAGGATTTTTCACTGGTCTATTGCTATTTTTACTTTAGTATCATTTACTGACAGTATCAAAACACTGCTGCACCAACATATACACAATCACCCTTCTTCACAGTGCAGCCCCTTGGTTGACTTCTTGTTCAGTGTGTTTTCTTTGACTACCGCCAATTCAGTGTCTGAACACAGCCCACCTCCTCCACAGAGTTTTCTTATGATGACAGCTTGAACAAAAAAAGCAAATGTTGGTGGACATTTGGAATTGGCTTGGGGAGTGGAGCAATAGGCAAAGGGAAGAAGAATAGACAAGCAGCAGCAACAGCAAGTCTAACACAGATTCTGTTGTTATTACAATGTTTTTAATGTAGTATTACATTTTATAATTTCACAACACCCTCAATAATAAACAACTGTGCCTTCACAATAAACACACCTCACAAAATTTTTATGTAATTTGAAAAAAAATCTCTAACCAACAAGGTGAAACACTCACCTTCATCATCTTTAATTAAAAAAAAAACATTATAAAAGCATACCTTTTCCAGCAATCCAAGACGAGGAAAAAATATTCTATGTCATAGTCATACTACTGTACAGCTGAATGTCAAACATAAAATAGTTTCACTGAAGGCTGGAGCTGGATCAATCACTTGTCATCTGTGTTGAAGGAGTTAATTATATCAGGGCAGAATTTTGCTGATCGTTTGTAAGCAAACGTACAAATGGACATAATGAAAACAAAGTAATTTAACTTGTTCCTTTGACAGTTTTTAAATGAAAATGGTCAACAATATATTTATTTATAATCAATTTATTATGTAATTTGAAAAAAAATCAAAATTCTGACATGGATGTCAGTAAACAGTTAACCTTTTATTTATTAGATTTACAGTAAAATAGGCCTTACAGTACATTGTCATTATTATGATGCATGACTAGCAGATAGTTGAATGTCTATTTACATGTTTGTTTCTGAAAATACATTCAAAATGTAGATAATAACAGTAATTAAATGAACTGGAAATGTAGCAACAATTAGTTTTTTCCAAGTTAATGTAACAGTGTACAAGTTTATCTACTATATTTCACTCATTGACCCTGTCTG
>NW_018127892.1:5171074-5209237 GCF_001952655.1 Monopterus albus | reverse complement strand
TCTGTTGTCATGCTGTTACTTTCCTCCCAGAAACACCTTTTAGTAGAGAAACAGAAATGAAAATAGGAAATACACAAAACGTATGTGGTATCTGAACTTGTCAGCAGGCAGCTAGTGAACCCAAACCAAAGGCTCAAAACAGTGCAGAACTGAAACCTACAATAGTATCAGCATGTTTGGTTCGGAGTTTAGTTAAGGGTTAAAAGCCAATAGTTGATAGGCTGTAATTTATCTTGTGGAAGAGATTATGAAACTACAGTTTATGCCCAAGTGAGTGGATGATAGTGTGTGTAGGAATGAGTCAAACTGTCTATTGTGAGTTACTGGATATGGCTTCTGGTCCTTTTAGCTCTGGCACGCTGCCGGGTACTCCAGCATCTGTGCTGCCACTGGGACCTGTGCTGACTGTGAGGGTGCCAGAGGGTCCTCAAAGCAGGAAGGCCTGGTATTTGGCTCCCAAGCGCCTGAGAAGAAAATTAGCATTCAGATCGTGGGCATAATGTAAAAATGAAACATACAAACAAACAGAAATGAGGAACAGAGCATGACCTTTACTCATGGGTTCCAAATAGAGATTAAACAGCATATGAATGGATGTTGATGGAGGTGATTAGTTCAAATGAAATGCTGAAAGAAGGTGCAGCAGCAAAACAAATAATGGCAACGTCTCGATAGAAGATTATGGTGTTTACAGGTACATAATGCACGGCACTTTAAATAGGAACACACAGACCTCTGCATGTAGGCTATACCTCTGCTACAGCTGGAGGGACCAGCAGCTAATTCTACTCTCAATTAAGAAAAATGTGGATATACTTGTCTATTACTATGTATGTTTGTATGAGTATGTGTTAAAGTCTCGTTTGAAGTGCAGTCGGTTGGCCTTCGTATCCAGATCTCCAACAGGAACACTGTGTTGTTTTTTCTGATACCCTGACTGCTCTGCTGCTTCACAATGGAGGCAGCCAAACAGCTGAAATATTCAGAACCTGACTAACTTCACCTGACTGCCTGCAATACATTTATCGCACAGAGCAGTTTGCGTTGCCCCACACAAGGGTTGTACACTCACATTGCTTGCCTGCAGGAGCCACAGAGTGATGTCTCCCCACTTTCTTTCCCAGAAAGGTCAGTGAATAGGAGCCATTCTTAGCTCCAGAAGAATTCCCATACATTGTGTATATAACTGTGTGTTGGCTGTCACAGCTGTTTTGGAGTTTGCTCTGTCCAAAATCTGCAGAAAGTTGCTTAAAATTCTTGTAAAGCCACAAAGATCAGAGAAAGGTTCTTTTTTTTGATCATGTAAAGCCACAAAGATCAGAGAAAGGTTGTTCTTTTTTTTGATCAAACACATCCTGAAATTACTGTGGTTGTACCATTTGAAATGTTTTCTGCAGTACTGATCATAAAATGTGATCTGATCTTCAGGCTATATGTTTAGACAAACACAATGTCCTTAAGCTAATTGTCCACGTCATTTTGGAACACACCCATTAAACATTCACAGTGCTGGTGGGAAAAATACTTGAACCTTTGGACTTAACTGGTCAAACCTGCTTTGGCAACAATTTCAGCAAACAAGTTTTTTCGTTAGCTGTGGATTGGAAGAACACAACTTTCAAGCAAGAATTCTGGACTGTTCAACTTAACAGAGGTGCTGCAGCTGAGTTATATTCTCAGTATGTGTGTGTTGTGAATGGCTCTCTGAGCTTATTCCACTGCATCTCTGTTGGGTTAAGGCCTGCACTCTGACTGGGCCATGGTCCATTCACATCAGCAGATGCTTCTTGTGAATATCAAGAGTGGTTTTAATGAGTCAAAGTAGCTCCAACTACACCTCCAATCTTGTTACATTCCAGGTTTGTTAAAGTCAGTGTCAAAATGCTCTTATTAATGTCATGACTGCAGGGGTCCACATATTCATTTCAGCCTCTGCAGTGAATGTTTGAATGATGTTTACAGCACGGACAAGAACAATTCCATAATTTTTGTGTTATTAGCTAAAAAAGAGGAAGATCCGACCATCTTTTATGACAGGTTTTTACACAATGCAGGTCATTTTAACTCATACTTTTTCTTGCAACTGTATTTTCAGATGTCAAAGAGCTCACACAGCAGATTCACTCATGAGGTGTTTGCCTCTCCAAACCACTGGAAGTTAAAGGCTTCTCAAAAGGAAAAATCTATTCTTTTTTCCAGTTTCCCTGACTGCACCTTGCTATTCCTGTATATACAGTAAAAACAAATCTTACATCTCAATTCTAAATGATAACATATAACATTACTGATTTGAGTTTACTTAAAACTGACATTTGTGAATTGTAAAATGAGCTACACTACCATGAAACTGACATATAATATCCAATGTATACATATGAATTAATCAAAAAACACATTCACTTTCAAGAAGTCAGAAAACATGAATAAAAAAGATGGTCTACCTGGTCTCAGAGCAGAGCAGATCCCTTTGGTGTGGTCCAGTGCAGTCTTTGTGCTGTAATGCTGACCAGGAGGATGAGGAAGTGTTGATCCTGATCTCTAAGGGGAACCAAACTCTCAACAGTCTTTAAATATTAAACCTGCAGAGATGGAGTTTCACCAGGTACTACCCTAAACCCCACAGAACCTGTTGGTAAAAAGATGCCCCAAACAGTCCTCGGGTTTCCCATGTGTAAGATAGTGATTGTAACCTGATGCTGTTTCAGACTCGCTGATACACATACACACACTCACTTCACTAGGTGTCCCCACAATGTCCTCAGTTGTTGGGGTCACCTGCATCCAGGAAATTTGATGGGAAATAGGCCACCTACATGCAGATGAACTACACTGAGGAATATCAAGGAATTATCATTATGTTGGTCTACTGTGATGAAGATAACACTGGAGATTCTGGTTTATTAAAATTATACCCAATATTTGCTACAGTGCTACTGTATAAACCACCCAAAGTGGAACAAAAGCACTTTTATTGCTGCTGTGACTGCTGCTGCTGATTAAAGGTATTGTTCTCCTGTGCCGTGTTGTTCTTGGCCAAGCTCTTCTATCAGGATTTCCTTTTGGTTTTAGACAAAGCAACATTTAGACCACAGGCTGAGCTTCTGTTTAACACAGGCTAACCTATGTTAAGACTAGACCTTTCATTCTGAAATTAATGAATACAACATAATATTTGATTCTTTAGTCAGAAAGTTTTATGCAGTTTCAACAAACAGTTTGAACCTTTATGAAGACAGGTGTGCATAGTCAGAATCCAGTGAAAGGAAGCTGTGGGATATAGAGCCCATGAGGGAGTCAAGGCCTCAGAAGGCGATGATGAAGAGAAGGTACGTTCACATGACCTCATTCAAAACAGCTGGACATGTGCATAGGCTAAGTCAACTTAGGTGTCATGTGATCCAACTTTACTTTTGCTCTGTGTACACACAAATGCTGGGAGGAGAACCTTGGGAAAGGAAATCCATCATTTTACATTTTAGGTTACATCAAATTGTATAATGAATTGGCAGGCTGTGCTTTTTTTAAATTAATGATGCACTAATAGATTAGCAGATGAACCTGTTGTGACTGTTTCAGTTTGATTAATTAAACTGGGTCTGCTTCTCAGCAAATTCCTGGGCTGCTTTTTGTTGCCAGTCTACCTGTGGTCCATTCATGATGCCACGGTAGTGACAACACAGCCCCGCCTTCCTTTCTCACAATCCAAACTCTGTCCTGACCACATTCCACTATGTGTACAGAGTGTAGGCCTACTGCTCAGGGCAAGATGTCTTTCAACACAAATACATAGGACATTTTATGAATGTCATCAAGGGTTTGCAAGTATTGGTTGTTTAGACCTGTTGAGAAAGTGTGCTAACTGTGTTAAAATAATAATCATCAGTCAAATGTGTCATTATTCTGGCTGTTAATCTCAGCTGTGTGAAAGCATTTGACCTTTGCTGAGGCAGTGTCAGGTCCTGATTGCCATGACAACAGGCCACACATGAAAAGAAACACATTGCTTCATCACACCACAGGCAGACTGTTAAGGCTGTCTCTGCTCAGTCAGCTCTACAAGTACAGTAAGGCTGAGATGTTAGATCAGGGGTTCCCCAGATAAACACAAAGTGGGTGAATTCATTTGACAAGGTTTATGTTTAAAGTAATCTGATAACATTTTTGTGAGAGAAGAAATAACACTAGGAATGTCAAACGACAGATTCTGACTTCATTCTGTCGGTAAGCAAATGAAACAGCAATAGCATAAACTTATTCTTTATATTGAGGACAAACTGTGCTCCAGTAGTAAATAAACCTGTGGCACTGCAGGAACATCTGAAAACACCTGCATGTCTATACTGTATATAGGCCCTAAATACCACACAAATCAAGTGTGCCTTTATATAAGAGTCGTTTTACCAAACACATACATAGAGGCATATGGGTGATAACAAAATGATCATTATTCACTTTCAGAAAATACTTTGGATTACCCAAATGTAAAATTCAATTGCCTAAAATAAGAAGAACAATAAAATCTCAAGTTCATTTGTAAAATATGCGGCCCAGAAACTTGAAATTACAAATTATCAAACAAAACAGGGCATTAAATTCAATGTAACAGGGGATACATTAAAACTTCACAGGAATTTACAAAAGCAGGTACAAATCAATGAGTAATCAAAAGCACACAGCTCTCTACGTTGTATATTAGTAATTTTCCATGGTCCCCATCTTATAACGGATTACGACCTGAAAAGGAGCGTGATTTGTTTTAAATAAGTCTGGTGGAGAAAGTTTTTGCGCACGGCGTTGCGCTTTGGATGAGGCTACGTTGCACTTCGCTGTGGCAGGCAGCTTTTTAATCCAATTGCAGCGGTGGAATGGAGTATGGGCTGGACCCTTTAACTAGGTGGGGTTTATTATGCATATAAAAACACTATCTGCGTCGTTACAGCGTCTTTGCCACTTCAGTCAGATCAGCTTCTTCTCCTTCAAATCCGCACGGTAAGTGAATCATCTTCCGTAGATAGTAACGCCAAATATTTTCTCCAGCTTTTAGTTTTAGAGTTTAGTGAAGTTTGGTTCTGAGTGAGATGACTGTAAATCTCCTCTCTCTCTCTCACAGTATTTATGCAACCTACTAAGGGTGTGGCTGGGAAAAGAGCAGCGACAAATTTTGGATTTTACTTTTGACGCAAGTAAAGTGCTGAGCTGGTTTAACTAGCTGCCAATCAGTATCAACCTTAAGGCACATGAAAGGAGACTGGATCTATAATACAGCCTACATTAAACTGCATACTGGAGTTGTGTGGGTGTGGCCAGGCATTTTCCACATGCTTGTCATTATGAGAAACCACCCAACTTAAGCCTACAGTAAATAAGCAGAGGCTTGTGCTGGCTAGTAGGAGCCCTAACAAGTTTAACAAATAAGAACTCTATACTGAAGAAAAATCAAGAAAAGAATGAACATTTCTCCTTTGAATATTTACAGTGTGTTCAGTGGACATTGTTTTATTACAACCATAGGTCTCTTTGTCTCAGACTTGCAGATGGCTTTGCTTATATTTAGATCACATCAGTGCTAACACCATTTCCCCTTCACTATCCTCTCCCCTTACAGTCAGCCTCCAGCACCATGGCTTTGATGAGATCTTTGATGCAGCAGACGCTGTATGTGGGCATGACCGATGACTCAGTATGTACTGCTGTGGTTCAGTTCCAGTTACTCAGGCCAGCTACTCAGTTTTTTCTCTTTTTTCTCTCTTCCTGTGGTATGCCAGGATGGAAAATGTTTATCAGGCGGAGCTTAGAGAGAGGGAGAAACAGAAGTGTAGAGGATAGTGAGGGAAAAGAATGCATGATTGAGAAGTTAAAACGTAGGCGAGGAAAAGGAGTGGAACAAAGCAGAAAAATGAGGTGAGGACTGTTACAAAGACAAAAGGGGAAACTAAAGATGGAATGAGAAAGATGGCCTACTGAGTCTTGTGAGTGCATGACTCACAGGAGCAGGAATTTGTGCCCCACCCTTTAAAAACCCTGCAAACAGCTATACTACTTCTCCTTTGTCTGATTTATTAAGGAGAAAGTTGATTAAGATTATCCTATTTGATTTCAATCTGCATTGTTGGACCATCCTGTCACTACACTGTGGCATGTACAGGCATTTTAAAGGGCACTATCATCCTCTTTGGAGGCATGCAGGTGTTGGGGCAGATACTGCCAGGGCACTTCCCACAGGGGCCATGACTTTTTAGGCTGGGGATGGATGCAGACAGTATGTAAGAAGGATCACTTTTGCACCTAAGGCATTTAAAAATACAGTTTTGCAGCTCACTTTTTGCACACCACTGTGTAGAAATCAACTATTTACAAAACGCATACTAATTTCTATTGTGTCTTTCAGGTCTCACAAAACCAGGGGACAGTGAAGCCAGCACCAAATTTCAACCCCAGTGCAGATGTAGCAGCACTGGATAAGGCCATCAAGGCGAAAGGTGAACTTAAAATGCACTTAGAGAAGCTCCAGAGTGTGTATGTTTCGGCTTTGCAGCTTGTCTCTACTTCAAGTACAAAGTGATGGCTTTTATGGCAGGACTTGTAACACCCTCTGCTGGCTGTCATCATTATTACAGTGCTCTTACCTGGGGTAGAACCTAGTCTTGTGTTTCTGTGTAGGCCTCACATTGAAATACTACAAGGGTACAAAAATCTCAACTGAACTTGGTACCGGTCTCTGTCATTCTACTTTGTACCCTGTAATTTCTGCAGGGGTGGATGAGGACACCATTATTGAAGTTCTGGTGAAAAGGTCCAATGACCAGAGACAGACCATCAAAGAGACTTACCAGAAGACCTGTGGCAAGGTAATGTGAATTACTCACAGATGTTCAAAGGGTAGTTCACATTTCAGATATTGTTCCAAAGTACACATGCTTTCAAACACTACATTTACTCATCGTCTTTTCCCTCGCAGCCTCTGGAAACGGCGCTGAAGAATGCTCTGAAGGGAGATCTGGAGGAGGTTGCGCTGGCTCTACTGAAAACACCGGCCCAGTATGACGCCCAGCAGCTGAAACTGGCTATGAAGGTACACGAAACACAAATGCAAAGTCTTGCTTAGAATGAATAGTGATCTAAATCTGTAATCTACTCTCATGCATAAAAACCAAGCGCCTCAGTGTTTGGGCCTCACCATCATTTGTTATTTTTGGTGCATATGATATCCACCCACTTCCACACATTCATGTATTGTTTTTTTAATGGGTAAAATGTATGTGTTAGGCCAGTAAAGAATAAGTGGTCTTTGTCTGTATCAACTTACTGTATCATTTCATGCGTCCCCGTCTCAGGGTCTGGGAACTGACGAGGACACCCTGGTAGAAATTTTGGCTTCCCGAACCAACAGAGAACTCCAGGCTATAAAGAAGGCCTACAAGGACGGTGTGTGCCAACAGCTTTTAAGCAACAATTGCCAATTTCATCAAGCTAGTGTGACATAGTCTCTGGAATCTGGGAGGTGGTTTAAACATTAAAAAGTGTGCTTAAAATAAATTTTCAGATTTTGAATATGTTATATCCTTAGTGTTCTTCTTAATGTCACTTCTTTGCTAAGAATACAAGAAGGATCTGGAGGTTGACATCAGGTCTGACACTGGTGGAGACTTCAGGGCTGCCCTCCTTGCTCTCTGCAAGGTATGTGTGTCCATGCTGACTTTCTAAACCGTGTATTTGATTAAGTACCTTGCAGGATTTTATGACACATTTGGCACAGGTAATAATTCAGTCATGCCACCAGGATGCTCTTAAGTTCTGAGGTAACATTACACTCCCTAGTTGTGACAACAGCCCTGGTTTGTAAAGAACAAACCAGCTCAACTCCCTTGACACGTGCACACACACACACACACACACACACACACACACACACACACACCAACACAACTGGCATTAATAATTGGGTCTTTTTATTATGTCTTCATATTACAGGCACCTTAGAAGAGCAAATGCACAGTACAATATGCTGAACATTCAATATATTCTACAGAAAGTCAAAAGCTGACTTTGATAAAATGATGAGAAATATGAACTTGTGAACTTCAGAATATCAGACTTGTACAGCAGTAAATATCTTGGTTTGAAGAATAAGCTACACTATTGTACAGCAAGTGTAACGCCTGGATCATCCTGAAGTTTTTCCATCTCTGTTAATCGCAGGCCAGCAGGACTGAAGGAGTTTCTGAGCAGCTGGTTGACAACGATGCCAGGGCTCTGTACGAGGCTGGGGAGGGGAGGAAGGGCACTGATTGTTCCGCCTTCATTGAGATCCTCACCACCAGGAGTGACGCTCATCTCCGTAAAGGTGAGCTTGCCTGAGTGTCGTATTTAGTAATATTGGACTTTTTAGTTTGTCCCTGTCAGATCTAACATGTCTACTACTTCCTCTTCAGTATTTAGCAAGTACTCCAGTTACAGCAAAGTGGACATGGCCAAAGCTATTGACTTGGAGCTGAAGGGAGACATTGAAAATTGTCTCACAGCATTAGGTAAAGGCATAAACCTCAACCCTACCTCTGTTACTTGAGCATTCATCTGATGATTTGTAGACAGACTTGAGTTAAATGTGAACCATTTTTTTAAATTAACCATAGTGAAATGTGCTGGAAGCAAGCCTGCCTTCTTTGCTGAGAGGCTCAACTTGTCCATGAAGGTACAGTATTTTGAGGCTACTACTCAAAATATGAATGTGCAGGACACTGTGTCTACTGCCCAAGGCCTTCCCTGACTGACTCATTTCTGCCCATCAGGGTAAAGGTACCCGCAAACCTATCTTGACCCGCATCATGGTGAGCCGCTCTGAAATTGACTTGAAACTGATCAAGGATGAGTACAAGAAAAACTATGGGAAACTACTTTGCCAGGATATAATGGTGCGCAGACATTTTTGATATCAGAATTGTTCAATTTGGTGTTGGTATATGTATGACAGTTCACTAACAAGAAACAAAAGGAAACTGTTGGATTTACTAACTTTCTTTCATCCTGTAGGATGATGTTAGCGGAGACTACGAGAAGATTCTGGTTGCTCTCTGTGGGGGTAACTAAACTAACAGCCAATATCAGCATCAAGTTCAGCTATGGAAAAGCCTATGATCGCTTAACACCTGTTGAGCCCTCTGGTCTTGTGGATACCTGACAAGTCTTTTTCTCTTTGTGACTGCTATTACATGTATATGATATTAGCTGCAAAGATTTAAGAGTAAATCTGTCCTGCAGATATTTTTGCTCCTGTTATTCCTTTCTTTCCACTTGTATCCCAGCAGTTTGACCATAACTATATAATATGTCACAGATTTAACATTACACTTATTAGGTTCTGGTGCTTGAAAGGAAGCTGAAATTAGTGGTCACCTTGTAACTGCATGATGTACACTGCAGCCTCTGATTAAAGATTTACATATGCTGATTACATTCAGCAGCAGAAGAATGATGAAGGAATGTGGACATTCTGCAAATAAAACCTTTTGTATGACTTCCTGGTAGTGACATCTCTGTTCTTATAGTTTAACATTATCTTACACTGTCATGTACATGGCCTACAGGCAGTAGAACAGACAGTCATAATACAGCACTTGTATTCTGCAATTTTAGTGCAAAATTAAGGTTTTCTGCATAATGGAATGCTTTTGATGAAGCACAGATTTTTTTTTTTTTGATGATACACTTTGTATATATAGTTCAAACCTTATAAACACACTGATAACACACCAGTCACAACAAGTGGATGAGTATAGCTATTTTATAATGAGTGATGAGAGGTGAGGGCTGTCAGTTTGAGAACTAAAAAATATTGAACGTAAAATTGAACATGTAATGATGTATGAGGTACTGAGATAGCTGAAATGAAACAGGCAGCAGCCGGACTTTTTAGATTGTGAAATGTCAAACTGGTACCCTCTCTACTTGTTTTATCATCAGCAGAAGAAGGATTGCTGTGAATTTTGCAACTGAACTCAGCTCATGTAGAGTCCAAAGCAATATTTAAACTTTTTTAGGGGAAAGGACTTTACGGAACAATAGTCTATAGAGCAATTCCGGTCCACACTCCTATTCAGAAGGTGGCGGTAATGCACCAAATGTTGATTGTCAACCGCCAAAAAAATAAGCGAGGAAGAAGAACCTATGGCAACTTCATAGCACATAAGACTTCAACTAAACAAGCGGAGCACCCTCTCCGGTTACCCAATTTTCTTTCTTCGTACGTGTCAAGATTACTCTCGTATCAGATACGAAATAATTTTTTGATTGAAACAAAACCTCAAGTAATACTGACATACAGCATAAACGTGTTTTAACGTATTCTATTACTAGGTTTAGCCTGACAGTAGCTAGCTGGCTAACGGTAGCCAGACCGATAGAAAACAAACTTAACGCTAGCTGCTGTACAAGTACCAGCCAGCAAAATGTCACCAATGCAATATGGCGTTTGCGTTTTTATACAAGTGAACTTGTAAAAATAAATGTGGTTACTATAATATTGAATGCGGTAGTGTCCTCATTTGACTTTGAGGGGGCCAACCTTACCCAGGTTAACGTTAATGGCAGGCTAATTGAGTTGTGCTAACAAGAAGTAAATAAACATCCTTTTAAAGCCGCGTGCAGGATCTGTGAAAAGCCACCACATATCCATATGATGTCTACAACATTATAATTCTTATAAGTTCAATATCAGCAAACCTGGATCTCACACTTGGTTTTTTCATTTCAGCTCAATCAGTTCCTCTGGATCAACCATTTGATATTTTCACCTTTAATCAAAGTATTGATAATGAAGTGACCAATGGACCACTGCCGTGTCTGCTCAATGAGAGGGTCGCTTCTAGAGGTAGATCATGAATGATAAACTGGTCTTCCTGGGCCTGCTGTACTTTATCCAGGGCATCCCCTATGGTCTCCAGTCTTCTCTACTTCCTGTCTACCTGCGTGGAGCTGGCCATTCTCTCACCCGCATCGGCTTCACCAAGATCCTCTACTTTCCTTGGGTCCTCAAGGTGCTTTGGGCCCCTTTGGTAGACCGGCTGAGTACCAAACGTCACTGGCTGGTGGGGACAGTTTCTGGCCTGGCTCTGACATGTCTCATCAGTGCTGCCCTGGCCCCAGAGGCACATATCTGGGGAGTAGCGGGAACCCTGTTGGCCATGAACACCTTGGCCTCTGTACAGGATATTGCTGTAGATGGGGCTGCAGTGGGGCTGTTGAAAAGTCGTCGGGAGCTGGGACTTGGAAATACAGCCCAAGTTGTGGGTTATAAAGCTGGGTCGGTGTTTGCTGGAGGTGGGCTGCTGCCTGTAATTGATGTAGCTGGATGGAGCTGGATGTTTACGCTGCTGACGTTTGTATATGCAGGCGTGGCTTTGTTTGTGTGGGGGGCCCCTGTGCTGGACGATGAGACTGTGAGAGGCCAGCAGGCAGATGGCAGCAGGAAGGGAGGGCAGGGAGCAGATGCTGTGAGGCCGTGGAGGGTGTGGAGGAAGCTGCTGGCAGTCCCCGGCACACCTTGGACAGTACTCTATGTGCTAACATACAAACTAGGTGAGTCTGATTAATACACAAGCACCACCAGAGACTACAATATTGATGATATTTACATTTATATCTTTGCTTGCTGAGAAAGGTGACATCTTGGAATGTCTTTTGTGTGAGCTGTGGTTCAAAACTCCAAGATAATCAGTTTGCTTAAATAGAGGGAAAAAGTCAATCAAGGAATGGGGAAGATTTTGCTTGATACATGACCAAAAATGATTAATTGGCTTTTAAAACATTTGAAGATCAAGTTCTGTTTCCTGAAATGGTCTCTTTTGTCCCACTGTGAACTTTGCTTCTAGTTCTGCCTTCATGTGTGGCCCAGAGATCACCACTAGATGTCTCTGTTGGTGTGTTCACGAGGACTGAACTCAAATGAGTGTATTGAAGAAGTTTGGGAAGTAATTGTTGCAAGGTGGTTTATCATGTCTTACCTGGTACTGTATGCACAATGGAAAATTCAGGCCCTACATAGTTAATGCAGTTGTTTGTAATGTCACACAACACCTAAGGCACTTGAACAAGAATACAATGCTAGCTTGAATGCATATGAAGTTCATGCAGATGGTTTTGTATGTGAACGAGTTAGTTCCAGTAAGAAACTAACATTTGAAAGTAGTTTTGGATCAGACAAGCTTGTGTGTGTGGGAGAGTGAGTTGGTATGACCTGAGTTTGGTGTTTGGTAGCAGAAGGGGATTATGTAAGGATTAGAGTGTCTTTGTGTCTGTGGCGTTCTGAAATTGAAATGGAAGATGGCGCATCACGCATGTGTGTTTGTGTGTATGTGCATACGTGGGTGGGGGAAATATAATTGTCTCCTCACATTTGCATAGACTTAACTTGTGTATGAGCATGAATGTATATACCTTTGTTTTTCATTTTTGTGTGTCTACATCTGCATTTTTGAGAGAGTGTTAGGGGTGGTTCAGTAATCGGATGAGCCCCACCATACGACACTACCAGATAAAATATGAAGGCTGGCTGGACCCCCTAATCTGTCTAGGGAGCATCCCCTCCCCAAACACTCTCTCACACGAACACACACTCACACTACCTGCTGATCCTCGTGATTACAATGATAACTACTCCTTAGTGTTTTTAGTGTATCTAAATATTTTCCAGCTTTGTGACAGAAAAAGAATTTTGTAATTTTAGGCCTGGATGTACCAGGCTAATTGCCTATGTGAGACAGAATTGTGTTTGTTCAGGGGGTGTGTGGATATGTTTGTGTGAGACTGGTGATCTGCCTGTCTGAACCCCTCCATGGTTCACACACAAATATAAATACAGACCCCTCTCTCTCATCTGTCCCTAATGAACTCTGAGTTCACACTGCGTGCAACACTGTAGCCAATCACTGGGAGTCTTGTGTCTGAACTTTGACCCCTGTGCCATCTGACGCCACAGGCATGATGGGAGAACGGTCTGGGTAGACTTGGAGGGATGGGTGGAGGGCATGATTGGGAGGGAAATAGGCACCAGTGAGAGGAAATGTTAGGGACAAAGGACAAGCAAACAAGAGAGGTTTGCAAATAAGCCCAAATGTTGGGTACAAACATTTAAGTGTAAGTGTAGCTGTGATGTTGCACATATTGCTACTTTGTAGGCATTCAATAGATGAGAGATGTAATGGTGAGTGAAGATAGACCTTGGTGATGATTTTCTCTGGGAAGTGACCAGGTGGACAGAGGAACAGAAAAAGAAAAACTTTGTTCCAATGCTCCCTTTTAACATTGCCTTCCAAAAAGATATTTATAAGGGTTGATTGTAGAATATACTCAGTTACTGACTTTTTAAATCGGTCTTTCTGACATAAATGTTGTAAACAGAATAAAATAAACATCTCTCATTATGAGGCAAGGCAGCATAACTGCACTTTCAACTACTGCCTTGAAAATAACTATGAATTTGAATCAACACCTCTCTATAACAACTTCATGGCATACAGATTTGTTGCAGGACTGTTGTGTTAGACTGCATTAGTTTTAGCTAGTTGTGGACAATATGAACTGACAGCTGAGTATATGCTAACTAGAACTGGAAGCTCATGTAGACATTCATTAATAGGCCCTGCTCAGCTCAAATATTTATGTACGTGTGCACACAACATTCCTGAATTGACTTGAAGCCTGTAGTCCAGTTTGGAGAACTGTCATAGATGACAGCAGTAGTAGATGATAGTAGGTTGGGGAATTGATGGAGTTCTGAGAGATGAGGGGAAGTAAAAGAGAAATGTGGGAAGGGAGTGGGGGCATTTTCTGGAGGGAAGAAGAAGGACTGCAGGGAGGGAGACTAAAGGAGGGGATGAATTAATGAACAACCACCACATGGTGCCCTGAGAATTAGAGACCAAAATGGCAATAAACACATTTATTCATGCTAAGACATAAAAGTGCACAATCTCTTTAGATTTTTAACGAACCAATTCATTTTTTTAACCACATACAGTAGCTTCAGAAAGTATTCACACCTTCACTTTCTGGGAAGCGTCTGTAAACTACCATGTTCAGGTGTCTACACAGATCGTGTGGGGTTTAACTATGGGCTTTGGGTGGGCCGCGCAAGGACAGCCAGACTTGTCCTGAAGCCATTCCAGCGTTGTCTCGGCTGTATGTCAGGGGGTGGTATTGCTCTGAAAGGTGAACCACTGGACCAGTCTCAGGTTGTGTGCACTCTGCAGCAGCTTTCCCTCAAAGATTATGAGAGCCCCGTTTTTGTCTCATCAGACCAGAGAATCTTTTTCTTCATGCTCTCAGAGTCCTTTAAATGATATTTGATAAACTTCATGTGGGCTGTCCTATGATTTTTAAACAAAGGGTTTTTCATCTAGCCACCCTACCGTAAAAGGTCTGATCAATTGGAGTGCTGCTAAGATCATTGTCCTTCCAGCAACTTCTCCCATCTGTGTAGGAACCTGTCTTTGTGACAACCTTGTTGTGCAAGGCGGCTGGGTGTCCTGGTGATATTAGGATTACACCCCACTGTACCTGTCGACTACACAACCACCTTGGACCACACATATTCTGACATACACCCAGACCACCTCACCAGGAATCAAGGTGTTAGGTGTAGAATTTTTAGAAATAATGAAACTAATAATAACAGACACACTAAAACAAGCATGTCTGGCCAAGATGTGTCATACGGTTATTGTATGTTGTAGTGTTGTATCAAAATTTAGACTGGTTTTCTCACAAGGGTGCAGCTACTGTACATGTGTTTGCATCATTGAAGATGATAAACTTTATAGTAATAAATTAAATAATGTCAGTAAAATGATCGATGCTGCTATGAATTACCTTTAACAGCAAGGATAAATAAAAACCCTGCCCTCCCTCTGTTCCCTCTTAAAGGCTCTGAAAACGATGGTTTCTAATATTCTATAGCAAGAAATGTTTGTTTCTAAATATGAGACTAAAATACACCATCAGTTAGTTATAAAGAATAACACTCTGCTTCAGGACTGTGCGATTGTATCTGGCTGACAATAATTTGTAACATAGGCAGAACCCACAACTGGTATCAGATTCAGATGTTGCTAAATTCTTAGTGGTGCGTGGAAATACAAAAGCTGCTTTATTACAGTAGATACACCTTTATAGTCAGCTTAGGTTTAGTACAACATCTTTGTGATAAATTCGACCTTTACCAGGTCAGCAATGCTCAGTTATAGGTTCTGGACAGTGTTGGAAATATGTTAATTTGATTATGTTGAAAGGTGTTTCTAATTTCCTGTCCTCCCAGTTTACACACACCTGGGTGAAGGGGCAGGATATTGGAAATACCTTTGAATGTAATCTGTAGGAGCCCATTGTTTGTAGTAAGAAGCTGATCATGTAAATATTAAAATGGTTTATTTCTCTGCTGTCTCTTTGAGGCTTTGTGTCATGGGGTGTGGGCTTTGCTGCATTTCCTTGCAAATGTAGTCAGTGATGTTATCATGAAGTACCTTAGAATAAATAGGATGTATAAAACGGCACCGCTGCCCTTCTTTCTGTCACTTTCCCTCTTAACATTAAATTGATTTGTTTCTCCGTGCTGTGCGCACCTAATGTAAACACAGTTTTCTTTGAGACTGCCATCCCTCCTTCGTTTCCTCTTCACTAACCTCCTAATAATGTCTCTGTTCATCTGCCCCCACACCCCCCGCCACCCGCTTCCTCTCTTTAACTGTCTCCATCCCTGGCAGCTCCACAGACATCCACAGACATGTTTAACACACGTTAAAATAATTTTTTTTTTTAATAAATGCATTATGATTGCCATTTCCTGCATTACATTTTTGGAACCTCCTTCTCTTGCCCCTTTTTCTTTTTTTTTCACTTTTCTCATTATCACTGACTTTCTCCTCCTATTTCCCTTTGCAGCTGGCTCTCCTTTTCACTCTTCTTCCACCCTTTCCTTCTTCTTGTGCTTCTGTAATCTCTGTGGATGTCTAATGGAATCCCTGATGAAATGGACAACTGTTGCTTTGAGAATATTTATAGAAAGGAATAATCAGCCTGGATTTGTTTGCCCCACCCCCCAAAAGAAATAATTAGTTGAAGGCAGGACTGTGAAGGCTCTGAGCTTTGAGCTAAACAACAGGCAGACAGTTGCACAGAACCATGGGTAAACAACCCAGACATCATGAGTACCACTGCTGCCAGTGTTTGCGACTAATATGGCTACTGCACTGTTGCTGCAACTCCAAACAGTTCAGCACAGAGGATGACAGAGATTAAAATGTAAATGATGCACAGAGAGGGTCTAAGCATATCAGTGCAGCTCCCACTGGGTGTGTGGAGTGATATGTCTTTGTTATAAAGATCTACTTCTAATTAGTTATGTTGGGTCTGACCACAGAGGTTTAAAGGTCACATTTAAAATGTTTTGTTGACTTTTTTGTAAAATTTGTGTCATATTCACCAAATTAATCAACACAAACAGCTCAGTTTCAAAGACATACTATTACTTTATCTGCACTGAAGTGCCATCCTTACCCAGAGGTGTGTCATCATATTTATTTATGTCATTGTGCTGCTGTTGTAGCGCTGCAACCACTGGTGGAGGTAATGTTTCTACTGGCGTTTGTTTGGTTTGTTGGTTGTTGCTTCAGATCATTGTCTGGATCCAGGAATGTTTTAAATGAATTTAATTGAAATACTTTTTTAAGGATTCTAATGCCATATACTTTCAGTACTTCTGTTCCTAACTCCCTACATAGTTCCTCTAATGCTTGGACAAAAGTTGCACTTATACCATCCACATAAGATCTATCACACTGCAAAGCATGATCTGGATCCACGTAGTATTCCAGATCTGCTGATCCAGAATGTTCACATTTGTAAGGCTGCTGGAAAACCTGCTTCTGTGAGACAAGAAATGATGCTACAGACTTGTAACTGAGATCAAATTCTAACTCAGCTGATTCTCTGGGCTGTCAACAGCTTCTCCACAGAGAGACACACTGTATCCCTAATCATCCTAAGTCCATCATGTCAGCAGGTACAAGTTCAGATTAATTAACACATTCAGATTCTGGAAACCTGTATTGGACTGTGGGCTCTTGATTCCTTGAGCTCCTGGTTAAATCTGATTAAATGTCACAGGTTGTTATAGCTATTCTCACTTTAATCATGTGGGATTAAGTTTTTTCAAAATAATAATATGACTCAAATGGGCTCAATAAGAGAGTAATAATAATGGCACAGTAATTTGATAGGTTTGATCTGTCGCCCACCCACAGTGGAGACTGTTCCCCTACTGTGAGGAAGCCTCTGTCACTGTATCTGACAGAGGAACAAAACATTCTCAGACAGGTAGAAATGTTGTAGAAAGTCTAATTTAATGACCAGCGTGAATGTCGTCACTTCTGCCCATATTAGTATTAACTGTGTGTAAATTGCCAACAGTGAAACACGAGTGACAGAAGTGAGAGACAAGCGGTTCCTGCACAGAGAATCCACATTTCCTACCCCATGTTTCTGCTGGGTTATCACACCACACTACAGCGGTGAAACTCCGCTGCTGCGCTCCCTATCACTGGGAGCTTCTCAGCTTTCTCTTATTATTTTTTTCCCCAGTCTGTTTCATCTGTCTTTTTTTCCTCTTTCTCTATTTTTGTTTGTCTCCTAGCTGACTGAGTGAGAGAGTCAGTCGTCAGTTGTGTTGTGTCGTCTTTGACAGCAGTCTGGGAGCCAAGCTGTCACTCACACAGCTCCTTGGTCCCACTGTCTTTCTGAAGTCAGTCACCATTAATATAATAATGGCGTGTAGTCGGCGCCACTGAATATTTAACTGTAATGTTCAGCAGAACATTACCCCCACACTCAGCGCCACACAGAGAAAGTCTAACTGTCTGACAGAAACTTTTTATTTTGACTGAAAGGTCTTTGTGAGGTCTGTTTCATCTGTGGAAGTTTTTGTGTTTTTGTTGTGTTTTCCTTTTTGTGCTTTAGGAAAAGTGCTAGGCCCCTGTTTGATAAAGTGACTGAGGGTATGCTTTTTCTTGTCAGCCATCTATTATTGACACTTTCCAGGAATAGGCCTAGGTGCGCTTGCTTGTCACTGAGCTGCAAATGGTTCTGCAGTCGTCATCTCAGGAAAACCATGTTGTATAGTCTTGCAGGCTGAACAGGTTGGTACATTTTCCTCTTCGTATTTGGAGTAGGCGTGTGTATTCAGGAAGTGTCTCACATATTTGCTGTAGGTGAAAGATGGTAATGCTTAGAGGCATACAATAGAGTACATTCATACATGGTGTATTGATTGTATATTTTACCCTGCAGCACCTAATTCTACCATCATTATATCTCACCAGCTCATTGTAGTCTCTCTCTTGCACTGCCCTTATTTCCTTCTTCTTCTTTTCTCTCTCATCTTCCTTTCTCGCCTGTTCTTCTCTCATAATCCTCCTCTTTCTCCTGACACTGTATGTATAGGTGAGCAGGGCGCAGTGACCATGTTTCCCCTCTTCCTGTTGGATCATCACATGACCGCCAGGGAGCTCGGTTTCTGGAATGGCGTTATTGCTATGGGTTTCTCCATCTGCGGCTCGTCCCTGGGAGGCCTGCTGCTCGCTCAGTTCAGGTAACCTTCATCAGCGCTATCGTTCTCACATCAGTTTGGATGTCAGTGGCATTCCAGGGATTGCATTTGTATGGCAGCTGTATTTTGTGAATCTGAAGGGTTTTTAGTGGTCTTACTTTGCAGGGTATCAAAATTAATCAGTTCTCAAGGCAAAATGCCCTTGAAAATTTATGAATCGTGAATGTCAAATACTACGCCCTATTAAAGCACACAATTTTTTGCATGTTACTAAATTTGCATTCTTCCAAGGAGTCATTTACCAACTTTCACTGGGGCTTCAACTAACAGTTGGATTATAGACTGTCCTGCCAGTTATTTCCTCCATAAGTCAATCAGCCATTCAGTTTATTAAATATTCAAATATACTTAAAAAGTCCCTTCACTGTTTCTCGAAACCTAAAGCAGAAGAACTACATTTTGTTGACACACAAACTGTTGTAACAGAATGCAACATAACCCGTATTGGGAAAATGTAACAATCAGTGGTTTAAAATGAGCCATTACAAGAAAAGTCAGCTCAACATTTTTCTGTAAAACTGGTCATGTGTTTCCAGTAGTGGGAAAGAAGACAGATGGTCCAGTCCTCTTCACCCCATGAATATGTCTTACTACATCATATGCTTTGTTTCCATAAGGTGGATGTTGCCATCATCATCACATCATCCTCATCTTGCTCCTCCTTCCTTTCTTCCATGCTTTTTGTCTACACTGGCTCCTGTGCTTGCTACATAGTGAGAACAAAAAAAAGTTGTTGTTTTTTTTTTGGCTGCAGAGTGAAGACATTTGTGAAAAGTGAGGACATTCTGCAGGTCCTCACTTTGTGAAACACATTTTTGAAGGTTAAAACTTCATTTAAGGATTCAGGTTAGAATTAAGTTCAGGTTAAGGTTAGGGGGAGGGTTATGGTTAGGCATTTAGTTCTGATGGTTAGGGTTAGGGGCTGGGGAATGCATTATGTCAATGAGTGTCCTTACAAAGATAGTAGTACAAGTATGTGTGTGTGTATGTGTGTGTCTTTTTCTGACTGTGTGTACAGTAATTTAAGTAAACATAGCCTTGTTTGAGAGCTCAGGGACCCCCCGTGTCTGGTGTGTGGTGTGAGAACAGCATGAGCAGAAAATCCATCACACACACTCCTGCACACGAACAAACACTCTCAAATACACACACACACCCCTGAGGGTTTGATCGCAGAGACTTGAGTCTTGAATCTAACTCTCAGATTTACAGACACATACTAAGATGTTAGACTTTCTGATTATTATATTACAGTGGCTGTGATACACTACATGAGACAGATTAGATTTATTAAGCTCCCTGGACATGATGACCATTCTGCAATTTGTTTAAAACATAGTCACTTTCAACTAAAGTTATAATTACATTATATACATATACTTGTAATTTTTTTAAATGATTTTTTTAAAAGTTCAATTCACTTTTATTTGTATAGCACAGAATCACAACTAAAATCATCTCAGGGGCACTTTACATAGTAAGGTCTAGACATTATAATAATAATAATAATAATAATTATTATTATTATTATTATTATTATTGGGAAAACCCAACAAATCCCCCTTTAGCAAGCACTTGGTAACAGTGGGGAGGATATCACATAGCATTACAGGTGTGATAATACAGTATAAAGTGATCATTTGCTCTCCAAAACAAGTCAGTTTAGCACCTTGAATGCCTTTGGCCTGTGTGATGTAATGGGAACTATAAATAACAACAATGCCTTTATGGAGGATAGGGTGTTATTTCCCACAGCACGCATTACTGTACTCTCCAACAACATTTCTGCCCTTCCATCACCATTTAAAAATATTTTACTTGTACCTGCTGACATGAATGACTTAGGATGATTAGGGATACAGCTTGTCTCTCTGTGGAGCAGTTGAACTTGTACCCCATGTTTTTGTGTTGACATCTTGTGCTTCCAGAGTTTGCTTACCCGTTTGTTGAATGTATCAGTTGCTCTGTGCTCTGATGTCAGTCTTTTTGTCTTTGCATTATGTTTTCAGCTGGCTTCCAGGTTCTATTTGTCTCCTCCTGCAAACTGATACTAGCAAACATCCCAAGGCAAAAAGGGAAAAGCGCTTTCAAAATGTGTCATTGTCATAGTTTGGCTTTTGATCTTTCACTCTTTGTTCCCATCTCACCTGTTACTTGTAATGTGTAAAGGCAGTAAAATGTTCACACACTAAATTGAATGTATAGAGTTAGAAAAGAGACAAAACTACAATGCTACATCCAAAATTTTATGACAGTTGTAGATGAAATGAAGCCTTCAAATGTATATTTTTGGTTGTATGTACCCTTTCCCTGTAATTCCTTCCTTACCTCCTCCTATCACCCACAAATTCACACACACATGCACACACATGCAGAGATGGGGCTGTCCACTAGGCTGCGGTCCCACCTCTAAAAGCTCTGTTGGAAGCTTTATCCTCCCCACCATCAGAAACGGCTGAGTGGTCAGAGAGTTACCCCCTTTACAACAATCACTGGCAACAGGAGAACCCATGTGAGGTGGCAGTCAGGCAGGTTCTCTTTCTCTCTCTCTCTCTCACACACACACACACACGCACACACAGCTCTCAGCATCTCTTGGGAGTGTGTGATATGAAAGGTTGTCATTGAGAAGGGAGGTAAAGGAGCAGCAGAGAGAAGAATGTCTTTAGCATGTGAATGATGCAGGATTGGCTTTCCAGGAGAGAAGAAAGGAAAGACAGGGAGGAGAGAGTGATGACTGGGATAGAAGTAAACAAGTGAAATAAATAGAATCCAGTTCATTTAAGGTCTGTAACACTAGACGTTTATATGAATCCGTTAATGAACACGTACGCTACTCGTGGCTTTCTGTTGTGCTTTAAAAGTTGTTTTTTCATTATTTTTGAGAGGGACTTTGCATTTCTCTTGGAGTTAGCCAAAAGCAGCATAAACTTTTTCTAATCTGCAGTTGCAGGAGTAAATAGAAAAGACACATTCAAGTGTCTTTGTGGCCTGGACGTGAACGTAAAAGAGCTGCAGTTCATCAGCAGAAAATGAATCAGAATCTATTTGATAACTCATTAACTGACATTTTTTGAGCCAAAAAGTCAAATTGTTCCTTGAGCCATACCCTACCTCTCCACAAAAATACATCAAAATCCAATAATGAGTTATGATGTGGGAAAAAAAAACCCAACCAGCAAACAAAGAAACGAAAGCCATTAAATGATACTGGAGCGATATTTGAAAGCGTGTTAAAATAAGTCAACAGTGTATGAACTGAACAGCCCACTAGGGCAAACTGGGTTTATTCACTTCTACAGAAAACTAGTGTGTCAGTCACTGCTTAGTCAAATATGAGTCAAAGGCTTGTTTCTTGAAGCAGCGTAATGAAGTGAACTTGTAAACTTTATGGAGAAGGACGTGGAACTTTAAATCTCAGTCATCGACTGACGCTGTTCATGGATTTACTGAGCGCACTAACCAGATAAATCAGATATCCTGCCTTGTGTGACAGGCCCCTTCTTCCTCAGCCTCTTTTACACATTAATAATTACATGCAAACAAAACAAACACACACACACAGTCCTTTGAGTGGCAGGCATCCTCTGAGTGATTGGCATTATTAATCCCTGATGTCACACAACAGTGTGAGTGCGCATGTGCTTGTGTGTGTGTATGTTAACAGTGATTAATTATCTTCCTCATGCTGGGGATCTCCTTAGGTTATTGATTACGTCACAAACCAAACCCACAGGGGGATGATTTTTATGCACTAACAGGGAATCAATTAGAGTTTGGGGACTTGTTTACTTATGCACATGCACGCATGCTATTGTGTGCGCGCATGCATGTGTCTGTGTCATTGTGTGTGAGCCACTGTCATCACGTATCACAGTGCTCATCGGTAACACTTCATCTCTGATACTCGGCCTGTTTGCTGGTCTTTCCTCAGCATCGGGGCTCTGATGCGGCGTGTGTTTGTGCTGCGAACCATTAGCATGGTCTTCCAGAGCTCTCTACTCACTGTACTGGAGCCATCACCACTCATGAAAGGTGAGGAACAAACGCCAAGACCGCAGATACCAACAGAACTGGAAACAAATTTCACCACGTTTTACCAAATGCCATGATCTTATAGAATGCAGTTTGCTAGTTTACATTGGTGTTCTGTTGTAAATGTGATGTAAGCAAGTGATAACATGACAAATAAAACAATCAAAGCTCTATACAAGTGTTTGTACAGTTGTAAAAGAAGCGACCCTGTTGGTCTTTCAGTCATCTCCATTAATAGTGATATGCCACATGTGGTTTAGCCTGGTCCCACACACTGACTGTCCTCATTTGACCATCTGGTTTCTTAAATAAAAAACACACACTCATTACAGAGGTAAAAAGTAACTAAGTACATTTACTCAAATGCTTGTACTTAAGTACAATTTTGAGGTGTCTGTACTTTACTTGAGTATTTTCATTTTGTGTTACTGCATATTTTAACTTCACAACAATTTAAAGACATACTTTTTACGTCACTATATTTATTGATGAGTTTAGTTACTAGTTACTTTTCATAATCAAATTAATAAAACAATGCAGTATAATCATAAGACCTTACTGATCCTTGGTGTGAAGCTACCCAGCAGTGCTTCAAATTATAGACATATGCGGCAGGAAAATGTTCTTCATCTTTACCATCTGCAGCGTTAAATATGATGTACATGATATTTCATCAATAATTCTTATGCAGTAATATGATGCACATTTATGTGAAATGTACCATTCTATATAATGAGTACTTTTACTTTTGCTACTTGTGTACCTTTACTTCAGTAACATTTTGAATTGAAAACGTTTAGTTGCAACAGAGTATTTTTACACTGTGGTACAATCTGAGTACTTCTTCCTCCAATGCACATTAACATGCAGATAAACTGCTTTAGGTTACAGATGTACAGTGTGAGTTTGTGTGGATAAAGGCATCGTCCTGGGACACTAAAATGCAAGTGCAGTTTACAAACTTAGAATTAGATTAGGAGAAGTTATAGGCAGTATTGTTTTAGATATGGGGATAATGGCAAACACCTTAGGACAATTTTACATGTAGGGTGTTCATAGCGTTTCACTCATTTAAAAACAAAAAGTGAGAGAGAAAACATAAGAGCGATTCCCAGTTAACACTGTTCAACCATCTGATAAGCATTTACTGATGCTTCACGGGCATCACAATCCAAAAAAGGTTGTGACTGCTGGCCTATAGTGCAAGCTTTTGAGCCAGATGTTCAGTATTAATACAGCATTAGAGTGCATGATGCAGAGGACATTGATAGACGGGGGCTGTTTCTCTCCAGAGAGCCATTCAGTTGTTAATGTCTGAATGACGCAGCCTGTTGCAAAGCTTATGGGATTCAGATCTGTGCCCTTCGTTTCTGCAGGAGTTGTCTGTTCCCCTATCAAGCCTCTCAGACTGAAAGTTGAGGCACCTCCCTCCTCCACTTTAAACCCAGAATAAAGATTTTAGGAAAACTCAACCAAAAAAAAAAGGAGACAAAAAAAAACATTGTTTCAGATTTTTCAATATTACATGATAACCCTCCGCTTCCCAATCTTCTAGTGTGATCAGTCGCTGCGTCTGTGACTCCAGCAGTCTTCTGTTACTGACTGAAGAGTCTTATTTGGCAAAAACTCTGCTGGCTTGAGTGAATAATTTAGTGTTAGCGGGAGCAGAGATGGATCGGCTGTGGTTCCTCTGTGTTTCCTCACTAACACCACTCTGCCACTTCCCCTCAGAGGATACACTACATGTGTTTTGGGGACGAGGGGGGTTGGTGGTGGAAGAGAGGAGAAGAGACATTTTAGCAGCTCAACGCTTCTCACCGCTTTAATGTCTACACAGAAGAGTATAGTGAAGAGTGTAGCAGAGCAGATTTTTTTCCAGAAGAAGTTAGTGTAGCTGTACTCTGACACGTTTTGCCTGTTTTTGATTCATTTTGCTCACGTGTGTTCACTTTCTCAGGTATGGCTGTCCTGAGCATGAGTGTTCAACACTTCCTGGGGGGTCTCATCACCACACTCACCTTCACTACCATGATGCATTGCACACAGAGGGCTGAGGAAAGCATTCAGGTAACATGAACCTAACCCATACCTGCCGACAGCCTCGTTCTGGAAACCCAGGCTGCTGTTATATAATAATTTAGTATAATAATGTTAGGTTATTTGCTTTGGATGTCAGTGGGGGCCAGGGAGTGAAACCCTCAGCATACAGCACCACACCTGTTGTCACCTACACTATACCTGACAGTTCTCTTCAGCTGTTTCCACCTCAGAAATCTCAAGCAGACATTTCTTTTAATTGCCCCACTCCCCACCCCACTGGCATTGTCCCTCGTACTTCGCTCTGTCTTTGTTAATCTGTCGTCCTTTAAATGCTCTCTTTTCCAGCCTGACTTTTCCCTCTTCTCTCTTGATTTCTCCTCTTTGACATAACTCCCTTTGTCCCCGTCATAACTGGGCCATCGTTGCCTGGAGGTGATCGTTGTTCACGCAACTATTCAGACATCACTCAGTCAGTCTCTGTAGGTGACAAATTATCATTTAAATTGCTGTTACTCTTAAAATGGAGAAGAAAGAGGAAAAAGAAATCGCAGGGTGAAGCAAAGGTATCAGGATTTGGTTATGAATAAACTAAATAACTAGTCACAACATGTGATGACAAGAACCGTGATTCATCTAAGAAGTTTTCATGATACATAAACTGTTTGCTTTTGAGTGTTTCAGTGTGTGAATTGGTATGTGTGTGTACATGCTCACAGGAGTGGAGAGCATTAACCTGTCTATGCTTGTTGTGTACGTGTGCTACTGAAGGTAGTGCTATCCAGTGACAGAAAGCTGATATTGTGAGTGCTTCTTAACGATCCCCAGGAGAAAGAAATCAAATCTGTTAAACAAGTTGCTCAGTATAAAGGCACTCCACTCAGCTGCGGTCACACGGGCTCTCAGAGCTCCCTGCTTCAGCCTGCAGACCAGCTCAGAAAGTCTAAACTCACCACCAGTTTTTAAACTCTCATCGAAGTCAGATCATTTCATCTTTTGTTTTCCAGTGAGAAGCGTTCTGTACAGATCACCCTGATTGTGTTCCTGAATGGTACAAAGCAAAACAGCTGTTTCAGTCCTGTTGTAGAAGTTTATTGTATCATTTATTTTGAAAACATTTCAGACATACTTAAGGTTGAGTCCGTATCATGAGGGAAGGATTTAGGGTTGCAGCTCATTATTGATTCATCTATCCATTAACTTATTTATTGTTTCTGAAAGGCTCAATGATAAAAAAATGTCAGAAAAGGGTAAAACATCAGTCAGAGTCCAAGGTGACACCCTCAAATGTATTGTTTGAGCTAAACATTAGTCCAAAACCAAAAGATATTCAGTTAGCAGTGGCTATTGTCGTCTGTCTGTTCTGTTAGGATCATCTTTTTTTTTTGGTAACAGCTAATTACAACAGATGAAGAAAAAATCATTGTTGACACTGAAAAATACTGTACGACATATTTGACCCACAGAACAGGCATTATAAGGATAATATTTAACAGAGTACAAGGGTTAAAACAGACATTGCCTGGTGAAATGTAGTAAATTGGGGATGATTCACCTCTTTGTTGACACGATGCGACACAACTCTGCCAGTGTGTGTTGCCCTTTAAGGCTGGGATCAGACACTCCAGTTCCTTTGGCCTTGTGTATTTTTTCTCTTCTATCATTTCCTATTGCACTGGGGATTTTAGCTCACACCTTCCCCTTGTTTCTCTGCCTGTTGTGGTTCATTGTTCTGTTTAACAACAATCAGTTTATAAACCGCACTGCAGAATAGGATGAAGTGTTACCTTTTCTACCCATGTTTCCCTCTCTGCTTTCCCATCTCTTTTTCCTGTAACTTCTTCTTTTCCTTGACTCTTTTCTCTTCTCACTTTCCCCTCCTTTACCCCCTCCTTTTAATCTCTGTTCTCATCATTCAGTCATCCTCCTCGTTTCTCTACATTGACCTCTCTGCTGCCGTTCTCCCATTAGGCAACCCACTACAGTTTCCTGGCGACTCTGGAGGTTCTGGGGAAGCTGACGTTCAGCGCTCTGGCCGGAGGCTTGGTGGATTGGTTTGGTTTCCAAGTTGCTTTCCTCATCTTCCTAACCCTCTCAGCCGGGACAGCCCTGCATGTGTGGACGGCTACCTTCACTGGTGTTCTGAGGGAACACCAGCTCAAAGAGCAGCCAGAATGATATCAAGATGAGGGCGAAAGGTCATGATACAGGGAGGCTGCAGGTGCTGAAACATTGCTGAAATATTTTGAGTTTGACTACCTGTATACAAACACCTCAAAAGTCCTTGAATCCTGTTAAATATAACTTTATTACATATTACAGATTGTGTTTTTTTATTGCACTAGCAAAACTGGCCTTACATTACATTTTTTTTTGCATTTGAAATATCTGGAAAAGTCTTAATATTTTCTGTAGCATAATGAAATGTGCAGATACTGTAAGTAAGGATAAGCACATTGCGTGTTGCTGTATTGAGTTTTCTGGACAGGATGGGGTTGGTGCATCCAGTCAGCAGGATGAATTGATGAGGTTTAATGTGTCAGGCAGTGATGCAGAGTGATACCGTACTGAGAGTTGAGAAGTACTTTGGGAATTCTAATCATAGCTGTTTTAAACATCTGAGCCAGCTGAGTGTTATAATAAGCTAGCAATAAGAGCAGTAGCCAAAAGCAATATTGCTACTTTGTGATGCTTGTGCAATCATATCGTACTGTAAAATGAACATGTTAGTCATTCTCCTGAGTTCTGTGGTTAACAGTTGAATGAATGAATCTCTGCTACCTCGTTTCAGCACAGTATAGTACGACACACAGGAGGCAAATGTACAGCAGCTGCACCAAGTAGAGTACACACGTTCACAGTAAATAGTTGCAACACTGCTAACGCCTTATTTAATGGTTCCATTATTAACCAGCTAATTTCCAGATGCCTTTCTTAATAATTTCTCAAAAAGTAGCTGGTATTTAGATGTAAATCATAAACATATTGCCAAGAAAGGCAATTTTGAACTATTTATAAGGGGATTGGAGAATGTGTTAAGTACCCAATTGTTATATTGAAGTTTGTTATACAAAACTAGGAAGTTATGCAATTGGTGAAGAATTGTTCAAAACAGATGTCGTTATCCATTAGTTTCCTACAAAGACTAACAAAAATGTTTGATTTTATTTGCTGGTCATCAATTTTGTTTGATACACAAAACTAATACATTTCCAGTGCAGAAAAAACCAGCAAGTAAGTATACAATTATTTTTAAATACCAGCTAATTTCTAGGAAACTATGAGAACATTCGGGAAATTAGTTGATACATTATCTTAAAATAAAGTGTCAAATAAAATCACTTTCCCTAGCTTACCTCTTGTATAAGACCTCAGCACAGACACACACACACACACACACACACACACACTGCATGGTGCCATCTTGTCTCAGAACTAGATTGAGTAATAAACTCTGAAAATAACTCATAAAGCATAATTCATAAAACCGTAAAGACCAATACCACTGGTAAACTGCAGTTTCTGAAAATATTGTATACATATTTGTGTTTCATGGTAAAAATGTCAAACGCACAGTGTTATGTACAATAAAATATACTGTAACTCCCCGTGGCACTTTACACTGTAGAAGTTTTCTCCAGACATAATGAGAACGAGAGCAGTCGAGAATAATGCTTTTCACCCAGCTATGTGAGAACAAAATTAGGCTCTACGTGCAGGTGAATGTATTCATAGAAATTAAGTTTTAAAAGTGATAACTGTGTGGATAGGACACAGGCAGAAAATAAATAAATAAAAAGCAGTGGTTTTAAAGACAGTGATCTGAGCAAACTTAGCATAATAAGATGGTTGGTTACCTACTGTCACTTGTATAATAAATAAAGGGATGCCATACCACATCATTGCTGGTTTATCCACTTGTTGTGAAGCACATCCTCTCTCAGTAATGGGTTGCCTGAGCTTTGCACAAAAATAAAATCACTGACTGAATCTTGGAGTCACTTTGTGTGTGTGTGTGTGTGTGTGTGTGTGTGTGCATGTTTTTCTCACTGAAACCTGTTAGGGTGATGACTTGGCTTAAGGCTAAGGTAAGGGTTAAAGTTAGGCAAGTTAAGGTTATGGTTACGGTTAGGTTAAGTCTCCAGGGAATGAATGTAAATCAATGTAAAGTCCCCACAAAGGATAAAGCCAAATGTGTGTCTGTGTGTGTGAGAGAGACCCATGGTATTTACCTGTGTGGTCTTTGAGGACCCTCCCACCTTTGAAAGCTCTGAACACAACAGTGGCTGAAGTCTACATGATGATTCAGGCCCGTGCTGCATGAGCCACAACTTATACAGCTCTAATGACACAACAAATGCTGTGAAGCAGGATTAGGCCAGTGTACACAGCTCTCGGTACACCTACACTTTCTCACCTGGCCTCAATATCTGGGCATACTGTTTGTGTAACGGGGTAGGCAGTGCAGGGATAGAGAGGGTGCAGGGTTTAATCCACATGTCACTCTCAGAAACGAGGGAGCGTCGAGTAGTAGGCCTGTTTTGTTTGATGTCTTGGAAGTCACATGAAGCCATGAGCTCATCTTCAATGGTGGACAAAACCTGTAACTGCTCCAGAGTGAGCCAAGGCAAGGAGGAAACTTTAATGCTGGACGATGAAAAAGCAATCACCACATTTAGTAGCTGTTCTGGAGCTTTTGATTTCAGTTTTCCACAGTAGATTGAGTTTGCCAAGTTATTGTGGAATCTTTAGATTTCCATTTTTTCCTGAGCATTTTAAGGACTTCTCATGCATGATAGCTTAAAGAAAAAAGTCAAACTTTCAACGGAGCAAACCAAGATCATGTGATACATTCAAAAGTTCCCACCCAGCCACTAAGTGAGTCTTATGGGGAAATTGTTTTGTCACCTACAGCGTCAGCTTCCCTGAACTGGAAAAATAGAAATGCATGTTCTGTGGTATCTGAAAATATATTTTTTCCCTTGTGGGTTTGAGATCTATGGCTCTGAAACTTTGCTGCCACCCCAGTACAATGGAGATTAGGTGAATGTTATTTGTGCAAAACATACTGAAAATTTACATTTGAAATTCTTAACAGCAGCATCCCCCCATAAACAATCTCTTGATTACTTTGGATCATCCACAGAGCTCACTGTAATCAGCTTTCACTGGGACTATTTCTTCTGTAGAAAGTAGTTCCAGTAAACCGGCAAAGTGTTAACTGCAGTCACATCATTTGTGAGCCCTACTTCAGAGCCTGTGCAGACAAGAGAGTGAGGAAAGGTAGACAAGTGGTCTACAGTGCTGATGAGAGTGAGACCTCCCACTGTGGTTGCCAGATTGGCAGAAACCCCCTGCGGAGAGAGAGAGCGCGTCTCGGGCTACCCTCCTTGCCATGGGTAGAACTGTAGTGATAGACTGGTGCGTTTAATGTGTGTGTCGCCTCAAATCTTGATTTTTAACTTTGTGGCGTAACAACAGTCATAGGAAATGCACAAGACTTGTTGACAAGTGAGAGGGAAGCTGTCTTGTAAACATATAGAGTACTTTACACCCGATAGTGCTGTTTTATCACAGTACAGTGAATATAGTGAATTTCCTATTTGGAAGGGTAAGGCTAGGGTTGGTTTTTATGTCAGCAGCTATTCAGTTTCATTCATTAACAATCAGGCTGGGACACAAGTCTGGTCACATCATCAACTTTATACCTGTCTCACACGGAGACGCACCAAAAGGACAGTCCCTCTCTTTCACGCTGTGCCAAGGCTGATCGGCTAATAGCAGCGTCACAAGATGCACCACAATAGGAACACCACAAAAACACAGGCAGATTTTTATGAGCTATCAAGAATGGAGCGAGAGTTCACAGACAGTTCCATGTCTCGTCCGGTACAGTTACCTCTGGGGAGAGAGGGATGGAAAAGAGGAGAGAGGTTGGGAGGGAAGTAGAGAATGCTACATGTTTTAATCTCAGCAAACAAAGGCGTTGTATCACATTTTTTTCTCTTTTGTCTCTGAGTGCCCCAGGCGGAGAAAGGTGTTTTCTTTTTGTGCTGCTTTTGTCCTGTGGCTGGCAGAATGGCCTTCTGGGAAACTTGAGTGGGCAGGTGGAGGAGCGATCAGCAGCATCAAGTGTCGCAGTGTTTCCTCGACTGGTGTTTACTTTTTGTTTATTTGCAGAATGAGAGACATAGACACCTCTCTCTCTTCAAGGCTCAGCTCCTCTCACTCTTCCCACCGCCTTATCCTTTGTCTTTTCCTCCTCTGCTTTCTCAACTAACGTCACCATCTGCTCACATGAAGGCTCCACAAGTTTGTAATATTAATAATAATATTATTTTTCTGTCATTTCTCTGCAGGTTTAAACTGTATCTAAATAAAATACCTGTCATGAACAGCTCAATTAAAAAATCATCTAAACAATTAATGTCAGCAAAAAATGTTATACAGTTGAGAGATTACCCTTACAAATGCAAATAAAACATTTTAGAAATATGTATTATTTCTGTTGCAAAGTTCTAGATTTCTGGATAATATCATTAGTGACATTACACATTTTTAGGATCATCTGTAGACAAACTGAATGATGCTTCTTTCTTAGCTTTATACTGCAGCTCCTGGTGGTCACTGGTGTATGGAGGATGAAAAAGACCCTGAGTAGAGTGGCAATGATTTGGGTTCTTGAAGGTTTTTACCTTTATTTTCACATTGTTAAAAGCCCTTATTTTCACAGATTTTTGCATTTCAGTGACACATACACGTGGCCACACGGTATCTGTTAAATATTTGTTCTTTGAGTAAGCAGATGTTTCTGGGATACACTTTTAAAGAAGGAAACATTCACATCAAACATTTCTGTGTAAGCAGTTTGATAAAACAAAGAAAATAAAACCAGATTACAGGCTTTCAGACAGCAGTTATAACAATTAAATTAGGCCATACAAAGATCTTACTATAGTAATAATATTAACATTAACAGGTGAAAACACAAAAGACCAGACATTTACTTTGAAGTGGCAATTAATTTTCATCCATCTCACGGTTTAATCTGTCCAAAGAAAGAACTCAGCAATTTAATTTTTGCTGTTGCTCTCACATCATGTCTTTTAGTTTAAGACAACAAGGTGAACATCTACAGTGTTAATTAAAGTGTGCACTGCAAACACAGCCCACATAAACTGTCAGTGTCTGTGTAGCTCAGGGATGGGCAACATCTGTGTTCATGTTCATTCCACACCACAAAGTTGACCCAAATGCCTGGTTTGTTGGTTGCAGACAAAACTTCTCTTACAGGTGCTTATACTCTCAAGACTGTGTAAGCACATGTAGCAAAGCTGAACAAATAAGGATTTAAGCATTTAATAGACTTTTCTTTATGCACTTACAGCAGCAAATGTTCAGGGAGGAGGAGGAGGAGGAGGAAAAGAAACCGGAGACGCTGCTGACCAGTATCTGGAGGAAGTATAGGAAAGAGGCAGTCTAAGGACAGGACACACAGAGGAGCAGTGAGGGTTCAGTTTGCTCTCAGCTAAGACACAACAGACGAGCTGTAACTCTAGCCCACGGAGAGTGAGCATCGTTGGTGTAGTTTCTTCCACTGCAGGAAGGCAGATAGCTTTACCTGGTGACAACACACACCTGTGTGTAGATCACATGACCTGCTCACCATTGTGGGAACAGCCACAGAAATATAGTCAATCAGCCTTCATGGAGATACAACAATCTAGGACATCAGTGGAAAAACTCAGGGAGGAAAAACTGAGTTTACATCTTTAGGGTGAATTACACATTTACATGTAGATGCCTGCGCATTTGTTTTTGTGTTTTTTTTTTTAATCTTGGGTTAGATATGTTTTATGTTAAAAATGCTTAAAATCTGCTGCAGAATATCCACTGAGGCAGTATTTGCCTGTTTTGTGTCTTAAAATGTAAAAGATTTCTGACACACACACACGAAATCTTCAAAACAAATCCAGCACATGGCAATTTATCCTATTATTTCAGGGTGATAAAAGCTTGAGAAGAATTGTCAAATATTTTCCGCTAAAATGTCACAGGTTCACCTTAAAACAGCCTCTGAGCCATAACTCCATGCCCGGCCCCACTGAATAACTTAACATAAAAATAAATGGTATGTTCTGCACTCATTTCATTAATAATACACAGCTAATTTTCATACAGGATTCCTGCTCCCTGCCAACATAATCATAATGGTCTATTTTTAGGTTCAGGGTTTTAATTGGCATGAATATTCCGATGAGAGACAAAGAAGCATGTTGAAAATGTCAGCTTAAACAGTGTGTGATTCTCACTCTAAAAAAAAGAAAATAAGATAGATAAATATAGATATATAGGGAGAGAGACAGTGTTTCACATATTATGCAGTAAACATACACATGTGCACACAGACACTGTTTTTGCTTTTAATTTTCATCATCACACTGTAGTTTGGTGTGTATATTACATTACAGCATAATGTTCATTTTTTTTCTTTCAGTGCAAAGAAACTCCACTTATATCAACCTCTGTTTTCCCTCTTTTATACCAACATATCTGACTGATTGATTAATTGCAGTTTTGTTCTTAAAGAAGCTTATATAACCTTTAAAATCAACCATGAAGAATTAATATTTCCACTTTTTGTGGGCACAATTTAGATGTTTCATATTGTCCACCTCTGCTGTATATTGTTTACACTGATGAGCCAAAACTTTATGACCTTATGACTTACAGTATATGTTGTTGGTTCTCCACATGCCACCAAAACAGCTCCAGGCCCCTGAGACACAGACTCTACAAGACATCTGGCACACGATGTTAGCAACAAATCTGTAGGCTGCAAAGTGGAGCTGCTATAGATCAGACTGGTCAAGGCAATGCTGTGACCTCTCATCATGTTTTTCAAACTATTCTTGAATATTTTGTGCAGTGTGCATCCTATTGAGAGAGGCCATGGACACTGTAGAATACTCCTATCATGAAGAGGCGCAATGTACAGTAGATGGCATGTGTCTAATTGATGTCCACAAGCATGGACCCAGATCGCACTTCCTGCACAAGCTTGAATTGTCACTTATTGTCTAAAATGTTGTTTGGAGATATAATCTACATTAGAGCTACATTATTTGCTTAATCTGTGAGTGGCTTCATTTAATGAAGAGTTCATTTAATAGAGAGTTATTAAAAAGGCATAAAAATCTCTCTGAGCTTCCTCACTTGCTAATTGTCAGTTAGCAAGCTCATTAACTTGGCCACTTACAGGACAGTCATTCTATAATCTATCCAAAAAACATAGACTCCCTTGTCATAATTGTAAACTAAAAACAAGCCTTTTGTGGAGCAGTTCATACACTTTCAGTGGAGAGTAAATTTAAAGTGGATGGTGTGACACATGTATGCTCCTATATCTTCTTATATTTTGGACTGTGTATTCCTTCACAGGAAAGGAACTGACTTTGCAGGCAAGTTTTAGCATTTTAAATGCTGGTGTGACTGTGCCTTCACAGAAATTTTTAAAAAGCAGTAATATTATCTAAACCACATGGGCCTGTGTTTGAAGTGATGGAGCTGTTCTGTGGTGAAACAGGCTCTGCTATTTGGTCCCTTAGTGATGGGCTGAATGTGACAAGCTGCCAGTTCATATGGTGTTGAGTCTGAGTCACTTAGCTCTGGTCTGCCTCGGTCTCCAGGCCGAGACCCATTCAGCCCAATCCTTCTACATCCCAGTTCTCAATCCCACCACACACACACACACACACACACCAGTCCTCTCCCCCAGCCTCATTTAGACCATTAGAGCCAAGACAGGAGAAGCCTCTCATGCACATACCCCACTTCTTCTCTTTCATTTTCTGTCATCTACTTTCCTTCCCTCTATTCCTCTATTTTGCTGCCTGCACATGCAAACAACCTATCAGGACTATTGTAGTTGTGGATGGAGCACATAACAACACATTGTGATGCTGTTTAAAGGGTTCCACCTCTATATGACTCTGTCTAAATGGCCGACTGTCTGTCTGTCTATCTATCTATCTATCTATCTATCTATCTATCTATCTATCTATCTATCTATCTATCTATCTATCACAGTGACAAAGCTCATTTTAACTGGAGGAATTGTTGTTGGCAGCCTCAATCATATCATATTCCGGCCCTATCTTATTTTCAGTATCTCTCAGGGAAATCATTCTTTGGCAAAGTTTGGCTGAAAAGTAGCTCCATTGTTTCTTAGAGTGTAGTCACACAATAATGGCTCAAATTTCTCTTAATCCCATATCAGACTATGTCTCTGATATTAAATTTAGGCTATGAATAAATGGGAAATATAAAATCTGTCACACTAATTTCACTTCCTTAAGTTTGTGATGTCTTGCTACATTGAACAGAGACCCACAGGTGTTGGTGTCCAAACAATCTCCACTCCTACTGGTTTACAACATTGTAGACAAGCATTTTCTAGGTAATTTCTTCTAAATGTAATTTCTAGGAAGTGTCCTGGGCAGAACTACTGTATGCAATTTGACACAAATTTTACTAAACAAATTTAAATTTTCTGAGACTTATTTCATTTGGAGTAGATTCTAGTTAAATGTTGATATGTAAGTAATGTATTTAGTATAAGAAATTATTGATCTCCACTGGAGTTTCTTTAAAAAACTCTTTTAGGTAACACTTTATTATGAGCCTGCACTTTCTAATACAGAAAGACTTGGGCAGTTTGTGTGGGAATGTCTGTATGTACAATTTCCCAATATTAGTATATATATGATGGGTGTGTTGATGTGGTGTGGTGAAAATATAAAGCAACACGGTGAAGGAGCAAGGAGGACAGGGAGGGTGGAGACATGCTGGAGGAAGGGACTATTACTACACTGTCTGACATCATCAGGGATTTAGCCTCAGGCCAGAGCGACTAATGGGGGTCTCTCTGCCTGTCTCTCCTCTTCCAGTATCTCACACACACAACAATCCCATTCAAAATGCACATGACATATACAGAAATGAATTCATGCATGCTTCAGTGCCTAGAGCTATACAAGCAGACCCATCATGTAAATACACATGTGCACAACTCTACCCACACACAGAGGGAGAGAGAGACAGACAGATCTTAACATCCATGTCCAATCCAATAAGGTTTTAATGTAGAGTTTAAAATCTATACTTCCTTTTGGTACCACAGAGTGGTTCTATCTTAATTCACCTCAGTCGCTTCAATACATTCATCACAGTCATGTACATCCTATTTTCCTGCTGCTTCACAGGAAAACTAATCATCCAAGTAAGTGTTGATTTACCACAAAACAGAAACAGTGTAGCTCCTCTATCTCGCTCTGTACCTTGAAAGCCACACCACTTGTGTATCTTGAGTCTCTGAGGGCAAAAGGCTTACAGTGCTATGCTGCTGAGAAAAGTCAACTCATCTCCAGCAGCATTTGTTGTGCTCTGCTTAATCTAATTCAACTGCTAAAACCCCTGTGAAAGCAGCTCCTGCGCTTCAAGCACTAAATTATAGACTAACAGGGAAATGGCAGCAAAAAAAATGTGAGAGGGAGAACAAGCAGAGCAGAGACAGAGAAGGTAATGCATCTGGATAAAAAGAGATGGATGTGGGAGAAGCAGAGCTAGAGTAGAGAGGTGGTGTGTCTGGTGGGACTATCAGAGAAGCAGTGTGCCGACTGATCTAGACAGCTGGACATGGATTTTTTTTAAATCTGTCTAAATAGGATCTGCCAAATGCAGGCTTTTCCAAACAGCAGGCTCAACATTGGGGTTGTGACAGCCAGACAACAGCATGGGACTGCAGCACTCAGCGATGACACCACTGCTCCCCGAGTGTGTACAGACACACTCGGGGAGCAGTGGTGAAATGTGAGAAAGAGCAATATGTGCATGCATCTATGTGATGACAAAGAGGGTGGGTTTCAAATAAATGAGACGCAGTCAAAATGTCTTTGAGTCTTGCAGACACAAGTTCCACAAACTTTGTAGGTTTTTGTTTCAGATTTCCAACTGCTGCTATTTTTTGTTTCATTTAGTGGAATAGAGTATATAAGTAAAGTTTGGATCAGATGTCACAAAGTGCTTCACATTCAAGTTAAACAAAAGAGCAAGCAAATAAAGAAACTGCATAAAAATAAGAAAATTGAGGTAGAAATGTATAAAATGATTATCTCCCTGAAAACACTCACAGGTCTAAACAGTTACAGTAGAGCTGCTTTTTAAAGGTCCTCACAGTGAGCGCAGATTTCTTGGAGCAGAAGTCTGAGTGACGCTAAACTCACATGCTTCATGTACGTCCTACTTTATTCGCTTGTTTTCCTTGCACTTTGCCACATTTTGTCTTTGTTGATACAGCAACATTTTCACCTTAGCCAATCATAAAAACCTTGTTTGTGCTATATCACCTTTTCACCACTTTTCCACTCGGGGTTTTATTCACAAAATGGCGGCACATAAAAGAGGTGGATGGGAATGGACTTAATAATAGATCTCGTGTAAAATCAATGCAGGTAATGAGATTGTTTTGTGAAATAATTTTTGTGTGTGTGGCTGAAGAATGGGTCTTCCTGTCTACTTTGGTTAATGTGCTTTACTGTATTCTTAGCTGCAAATTATTTCTACTATACACTATGACAAAGAGATGAAATGTTTTTTAAATTACAGTAGCTTTTTTTTCTCAAGTTGGTTGTTGCATTCTTTTTGTACAAACAGATCAATGCTAATGTCAAAATTATGTTTTGCATCGCTGTTGAAGTCAGTGCAGTGTTAAATTTTTAGTTATTTGAACACTTTTTCTAATTGCATGCAATATTCTGAATGTTTTTGAACATTAGAATCAACTAATTTTAAGTTAAAAACTTAACGTGCATCTTTTTTGGGCTCTGAATTTTTATTACTAGAGTATAATAATCGATGATGAGCTTAAATGGCACACTTTAGAGTGGTATTATTTTATAAAAAAATACTCGCTGGGCATGTTCAGTTTGATCTAAGCTCATATTATAATAAACAACAAACAGTTCAGTTCATTGTTTGAGGCAGTGATAACTAAGACCTTTGTATCTGTTATTTGACACAGAGGCGTCAATTTGTGAAGTTGGGTGAATATCAATCGAGTGAGCTGGATATTGTATGTGGAGTGCCTCAGGGTTCTGTTTTGGGACCTAAATTATTTATATTATACATTAATGATATATGCAAGGTTTCTGATTTAGTGAAAGTGGTTTTGTTTGCTGATGACACTACCATATGGGCATCGGGTGAAAACCTACAGCAACTCTCTGGACAGGTTACACAGGAACTTGAGAAGATAAAGAAATGGTGTGACAGTAATATACTATCTCTGAATTTGGATAAAACTAAATTTATGGTATTTGGGAATCGTAGACTAGATAATGAACTTCAATTGAAAATTGGGGGAGCTAATATAGAAC
>NW_018127892.1:5159621-5170537 GCF_001952655.1 Monopterus albus | reverse complement strand
GAATGTTAACACTTTGTAATAATTCTTTAGTATATTACTTGTGTGGTGTAGAAGAGAATCATTTACTGCTTGCAAACCAAGGATGGTAAGATGATGTCATGGGGTAGGACTGGATAAGTCTGACTTCTTCCTACTCCATTCAAGCATGTACTAGGTATAAGCAAATTGATATTGGATTAGCATTTGTTGGATATGTGTAAAAATATGTGTGTTGACATATCAACTGTCTTTACATGCTTGAAAGAATAAATAAAATCAAATCTTGTCTCATCCTGCATTGTTGTAAGAGAGAGGGGTGTGAGTATTAGATGCTGCCAGACTTTACCTAACACTCATCTGCACGCACACACACACAATCTCAGAGAATACACACAAACTTCTCCCAAACCCCCTACTACTATTTCCCTCACATCTGATTTGCTACTACAATATGAGTGAGCCGGTATCAGATAAGAAATAAATTACACTATGATATAAAAATTTTACTGCTTCTGCGTTGTTTTTACACCACCTGTGACAAATTGACAGAGATTACCAACATCTTATAGAAATATTTTGATGAAGTGGAGTTCTTCTTCGGCATGATTTCCTCCCTGAAATATATTCATCCAAACCTTCACTTCAGTTTGTCATTTATTTTCCCACATCCAACTCTTTCCTTCCGGGTCCCTCCCTCCTCTCCTCCCATTTTCCATGCATTCTTAACTTCATGAAACTCCACATTACACCCTTCTAAGAAGTGAGGAGATGGGAACTTAGTTTTTGTGATTCTTGCTTCCTCTCCTCACTCACTCATCCTAGGACAAAGATTCTTTTATGTTTTGTTGTGTTTTCTGCTGGTCTTATATGTAGAGATGTTGCTCCGGCCTGACGGAGGGTCAGTACATATTGTTTATGAAAAACAAAAGGATGATGGTGTGATGTCATGTCTAGACTCCATGCAAATGAACAAGGTTCATCAAAACCTCTCGCAAGCGTGTGTACAGTATTCTTAAAGCCATGTGATGACTCACACACACACAAACACACAATAAACAATGCACACACAGTGGCAGACAAAGTGGGAATGATTTGGTAATGATAATAATCATGGTTGTCATCATTGTCTCCTCCACCAAGTTAAAAATTAATCTGAGTTAACGGTAATCCACGTCTCCTCATTAGATTACTGGTGTGGGGAGGGTAGATTCACAGGCCATCTGTACATCATTAACAGAGTCTCAGTGACAGCCCTCTCCTCTCCATCAGTTTCCTCCATCCTCATCCATTCCTCCATCTTTGCCTGCATCCCAGTTTATCCATCCCACCCTGTACCACTGTCTCCTCTTCTTCTTCTCTGCAATCTCTCTCCATGCCAGTCTAGATGTATGTCACCTTCACAAACCTAACTGGGAGACAGAGAGGATTTAAAAATCATGCAGATGTGAGACTGTTTCTCATTCTCCCAAGGGTGTCATTATCAGCTGGCGTGATTGTTAGCCCATTGTTATTACTATCACATCTCATTTCTGATATGTTATTGGACACTGTGGCCTCTGATGCTCCTTCTCTTCGTCCGACACAGCACCATTGATGAAATAAGTAGAAGTGCTCATTTCTGTAGGAAACACTTTATTTTACAGCCAAGGTTAATAATCAGTTAAATGGCAACAGCAATGCATTGTCTTGCTCAAGGACACTTGCCCACTGACTTGAATTTCCAGCTCATCCGCTGCCAAGCAAAAAAAAAAAAAAAAAAGAAAAGACATTCATCATTGATTTGTGTTGCTCATGTCACTGGAACAAGCTCAGACAGGCAGAAAAAGAGAAATAGAAGAAGATGCTGAGGGGTATGTACAAAAAAATGACAAAAGATGCTGAGATAGAGGCAAGCAAATACATCAGCAGTTTAAGGGACAGTTCAACATTTACAGAAATATGTTTAATCACTTTCTCGACAAGAAAGTTAGGTGTTCTGTACAGTACTACTGTCAGCAGCTCATTAGTTTAGCTTAGCATAAAAACTGAAAACATGGGGAGACATCAACAAAATCAGCCAATCAACACCTGTAAAACATCAGACAGACAGGAAAAGAGAAATAGAATACCAAACTATTTCTTAGCTATTTCTTCAATATGTTCCTGCATGTGGCCAAGAAATACTCCCACATATTAACCCCCATAACACCGCAGCCTTTGTATGCTTCAGTTGTTGTATGTTGTTGTAAACAAACAACATGTAATGCATTAATCAGTGACAGTGGCGGATCTAGAAAAGAGGATGGCCAGGGTGGGGCGCAGACTCAGAGTGGTGGCACATTTGAAATCAGTTAAACCCCTAGTTCTATGAAATAAACAATTTGTTCATTAATAATGTAAACTAATTTGACCAATATCAATTATAAGACGCCAGAAAAATGCTAGTTGTATTTAGGGTAACAACTTGTCAATGTTTTTTTTTTAATTCATTAACACTGACAAGTAACTACATCTGTAGTTATGAAGTCCTTTGAAAGACTGGTGTTGGCCCACCTGAAGGACATTGTAGACTAGAACTGCTAGACCCCCTGCAGATCGCAGGGCAAACAGGTCAGTGTACGATGCAGTAAACATGGTACAGCATTACATCCTGCAACACCTCGACTCCCTAAGGACCTATGCACGGGCCCTCTTTGTGGACTTCAGCTCAGTGTTCATGTGTACTCTCCTCTCTGCTGTTTTCACTCTACACCAACGACTGCATCTCGAACGACCCCTCTGTCAAGCTCCTAAAGTTTGCAGATGATAAAATGGTCATCGGTCTCATCCGAGACGGGGACGAGTCAGCCTACAGATGGGAGGTTGAACAGCTGATGCTGTGGTACAGTCACAACAACCTGGAGCTGAACTCGCTCAAAACAGTGGAGATGACAGTGGACTTCAGGAAGAGCCCCCCACCTTACCTCCCCTCACCATACTCAGCAGCACTGTATCAGCAGTAAAGTCCTACAAGTTCCTGGGCTCCACTATCTCTCAGGACCTGAAGTGGACGTCCAACATCAGGACAATCATCAAGAAGGCACAGCAGAGGATGTACTTCCTGCACGATCTCAGGAAGTTCAACCTGCCCCAGGAGCTGCTGATACAGTTCTACAGAGGAATCATTGAGTCTGTTCTCTGCACCTCCATCACTGTCTAGTTTGGCTCAGCTACCAAACAGGACAAGTACAGACTTCAGTGGACAGTCAGGACTGCAGGATGAATCATCAGTGCCAGCCTGCTCTCCATGGAGGACCTGTACAACTCATGGATCAAAAGGAGGGTGGAGAGGATCACTGCTGACCCCTCACACCTGAGACACAATCTGTTTGAACTCCTCCCCTCTGTACGGCCTTACAGGTCACTGTGCACTAAGACAACCAGGCACAGGGACAGTTTCTTCCCCCAGGCTGTCGCTCTGATTAACAGTTAACTCACGACAGAATCCTTCCCCCAGTACAATATCGGTAAATATACACTGTACAGATTATACAGATCCATACAGGTCTCTATTTTTAAGTACTCTATTTTTATCTCACTTCCTAATGAACATTCCTTTGCCTGTTTCCATTGTTTGTTGCTTGTTTATGCTGTTTATTTTGTTATACAACACAGCCTTATGTGGGTATATTGTTTACTTGCCCCTTGCTGTTGCCTTGCATGGGGATATGTACATGCACATTGAAATCCACTGTACCAGAGTCAAATTCCTTGTGTCCAGCACACCTAGCCAATAAAGCTGATTCTGATTTTGACTCTGGCAGGGGCAGCATCAGGGGAGGCCAATCAGATTTTGGGCAGCTCTGTGTATGATCAGTGACCTTTAAAGCTGCCATATTGTTACCTTTGGACAAAACCAGGCTAGCTGCTTCCACTTATTTCCTTTGTTTATGTTAAACTAACAGTTTGCTAGAAGTAGTGTTTATTACACACACACAGTAATAAGAGAGGTCAGTCTTCTCATCTAGCGCTCAGTATTTCAGTCTCAGTATCTCCCAAATTGTTGAACTAGTTCTTTAACAACACAGCATGACTGCAGACTAGACCGACTTATAATTAAGCAAATAAAGGAGTGATGAACATGGACAGCACAGTTAATGACTCCAAGGCCCTTGATAATTGATAACATCTGTGCCTTTATTTCATTGTGGGCCAAGTCTGCTCTAAGCTCTGTCTTACTGTGGGCAAACACTCCACTCAATCTGCAGTACCTATTTATAATCAGACACACTTACTGTAGTACAGTGAAGTACCAGTGAACTTTGTTTTCTATGAGGACTCAGCAGAAGTCATTACTCTGTCACATTCCACCTGAGCTTTTGAACTGTCCAGACTCCCAAATCAACAGCACAACAATGTGACAGTGGACTCCTCTAGTTTCAAGTGTGGTTTCATATGACTTTAACCCCGGCTGGTTCCCAACCTAGATCATTCTGACAGACATGTGGGATGAAAAGCTAGTCGACTTTTACTGCGACATCCGCCGGAGAGGAAAGTATGGAAACAAATAGAAAAGTTCAGTTACTCCTTCTCCCAGACCTTTTGTCTCTGTCAGAACTTCATTGATTTTTCTGCCAACTTTACAGATAGCTTTGAATAGTGTTAGGAGCCAGAGCTCACAGGGTTTGGGGTATGCATGTGTGTGTGTGTGTTGACAGATGGTGGTCATTGCATAAAACGAAGGCAGAGAAACAGCAAACATACAGTATGTAGTGGACAGCAGGACTCGCTGACTCGGACTAAAAGATGCATGATTACAGCACATGCCAAACGCACTTTGACTGCATTAATTACATGCATATTCTGCAATATTTGGACTGCATGTCAGTGTTGTGTGATGCAGCCTGTCTCACTCATGCATGACATAGAAGCTGAATTTCTTCTTTCTGCAGGAATTATTTGTGTCTTGTTCCTGGAAACACATATTTATATTAAATTAATTATTGCCCTGTCAACACAGGGGCAATGAGACAGTGAGGGAGGTTTAGTGCTAGAGACAGGGATGAAGATACCATCAGGAAAAGACTGACACATGAATGAATAAATGTCTTAAGGTGACAGGAAGAGGCAGACGTAAAGCCTGAGCTGAGAGCCTAAGGCAAAAACTGAACATACAAGTCGTAAGAGTTGGAGACTCATGCTTGAACAACTCACTCTCTATTGTGCGTGTGTGTGTGTGTGTGTGTGTGTGTGTGTGTGTGTGAAGGACCCTGACCTCTCCACTGGCCCCACCTCTCCATGTGCAGCAGCCTAACCACTCCTGACAGCCAGTGGCTCATTAGAGCTGCTGTTCTATGTTCCTACCTCCATCCGCCTGCTCCCAGTTTCCTGGACTCAGCCCGCACCCCACCAAAAAAAACAATGCGTGTGTGAGGGAGGAGGGAGTCAAGGCCTATTCAATGCCACAAAGACATAATTAATCAAATTGGCAAATGGTTTGAAAAACTGCCTCTTGAACATTGTGTGCTAGCCTTTGGTTGCTATGGCAACTCAAAATTTGTGAGTTTGTGAGTGTTTGATGTGTCTGATGTCGGTGTTAAAAGTCACAAATGATTCAGAAATGATCATCAGTTGCATCATCTAAAACTACACACATGTGGACGTCCTTTATGCTGATATTTAAGTCTTCCAAATCCAAAAAGGCCAGATCATCTCACTTTCTATGTTGCTGCCTGATACATTTATCAACACCTGATATTTGACAAATATCAGCTTGTATTTTTTTAATCATTTTAAATATTAACATTTAAACCACATTAACACTGAAATTTAAAAATTAATCTCATGTCTGCCTGTTGGTGTTTCTCCACTCCAAGGAAGGTGATGACAGTCACACTCGTGGCCTCGCACATCTTATTCATCACAGAGGTGTGTGTGTTTGTGTGTCTGTCAGCTGACTCTCCCCTCTGTGGGTCAATGAGACATTGATCACAGAGACGGTGGGACAAACATCAAGGACAAACCGCTTGTAGATCAATAGCTGCACAGCTGCTGTCTGTGTGTTTGTGTGTGTGCTTAAAGCTCGTGCTGCTTTCCTGGTAAAGACAAAAACATTTCTTATTTAAACCACAGCCGCATAGGATATCACATTATCTATCAAATATAGATTTCACTGCAGCACTGAAGTTGAAGCCAAGTTGATTTGTACTTCAGAGCAGCACTAAGTTTAGTCCAAAGAAAGTTGCTCTTTTTTGGAGTTACAGTAAGGTTGCGAGGTTTGTTTGTTTGTTTTTGTGAAGTTGTCTTCCTCCCGCCGACTCCAGCCCTGTATTGAGGTTAGTTTCTATAAAGTTGTGCCTTTTGGCACCAAGCAGCATTGTGGTTTGGGAGCTTGAAGCTTGGTTAAACATAAACTTCAGGTCTGACTGAAGAGTTCACTCTTTCTCACTCTCTTCCCCTCCCCTCTGTCTCTCTGTCTGTCTCTTCCCCTCCCATTCCTTGCTCGGCCCCCAGAGTCACAACAAGAAGCAGCAAACAGCTTGTGCATCCCTCGTACCAGGAGAAAATGCCCCATTTTTCTGTTTGAATCTGACATTTTTGGCACATTAAATATTGGACATTAATAAATTAAATGTAATGAACTGACATGAAAGAAGAAAAAAGTCCAATGGTACAATGCAAGAAAGTATAAAAGGCAAGAGTGCAACAGAAAGAAGTGCAACAACAACAAAATAAAGGCTCAAACTTTTTTCTTTAATTCCAAACTATTGCTTTCTGTAACCATTGGAGATTATATTCCATGTTCATTTATTCAAACAAATATTGAATAATTTATAGCAGTGGGAATAACAACATGAAAAATCACTGCACTGTGCCAGTGGAGGGAGAGAGGTCTGCTCATGAGGAGAGTGGTGGACGAATGCTCTTAATAAGTGTGACTTAATGGCCATTTAATCGAATTAGACCTCCGTTGGGTGTTTTGTAACACTGAAATAATAATATCTGCTTCATTAAATATATTCCAAATGATCGCCTACTCGGTTTTGATCAATGATCACAGAAAATTAATTTTCTTTCTTTGATTTGTTGATTGAAAATAAGGTTGTGTACTGCTAATTGTTATGTGCACCATCAACCATTTCTGACACCTGTACCTGCTCCGTGTATAGGGTTCAGTCTTATTTGTGTCTGTGTGTGTAGATGTGTCAGTGGCCTGTATACAGTATGTGGGTTGGTGTACTGTAAATGACACCAGGGGTCACACCCTATGATTATGTTGTTGGGATCCTGCAGATCCCAAAGCATTCCGTTCTCCACCCTGCCTATCAGTCCACCTGCTGTTTGGGATCACTTCATATCCTACATACTGCTGCTGTTTCAAATCAGCGGATATTGGACGATTCTGAAAGATGGACAACCTTTTTTTCTTACATTCAGCAGCAACATTTTTAAAATTCTCACCTTCTGTCATATCTGTCAAGAAGTCTTTCAAATGGAATGTCAAAGTATGTTGTTTGTCCAAGCCCATATATGACACATAGAAGTGTTTTCTGATCCAAGGAGACATCATTCATCTATGATTTGACAACGCCAGAACACTTTATTAGGTTACAGACAAAAACTATTTGCTGTACTATTTACTGTAGGCTTAGAGAAAGATTGTGGTTTCATTTAAAACGACCGCCATTTTAAGGTGGGAGGACTTTTGCTGTCATAGTGACACTAATAAACACTTGATCACGGTTATGAGATGACAGTGGTCATGCTTTAAGAAATCAACACTGTGGATTTAAAGTAGGAAACAAACAGCAATCTCTCATGTTAAAAGCTGAAGCTTTGTTGACCAGTCCACCCACCCTGACCTCCTTCATACATGATAAAATAGTCTATCTGTGCATATGACACCTATGGTATGAATAAAATTATCAGAAGATTGGGGTAATGGCAACGAGAGGTAAGGTCAAGGTGTGGTTTGGGTTAGGGTGTGGTAAAGACTATGCAACTAAAACACTAAAAGATTAAATGTACAAACCAACCTTTAACACTGAATCAAGAATCAGTATCTTTTAGCTGAGGGGCTCCCCTCACTGGTGACTGAAATCACTGTTGTCAGCTTAGCTGTGATCCGCAGTACTTTACTGCATTGTTAAAAGCTTATTAAAGGACCACAGGGACAGTCACAGAATGTCACATCTGTTGTGAATACTGAGCATTTAATGTTATACCAATATTTCTTTTTTGTACTAAACTGATAGAGAACTGGTCACAACCTGGACTTATTGGAGGACAATCAAAGAAAATTACTAAGAAAGATGATGTACTCACCTTCTTAGTACCAGTGACTTTGAATCTTTGAACAGAACTGAGTGCAACAATTGAAATCAGCAAAATTTCCAACTCTGCTTTCTGCAATAAACACTGGCACTAGGTGTAAATCATGTGGTACTACATCATCCAAGATGGAGGTAATTCCCAGGGATACTGTTTGGGACACTCAGGTGCTGTTGTTCTCTTGTTCATTCTCGGGTGTAAATTCACACACAGTTCAAGGACTCCTAGCAGCAGCACCAGAGGAGTGTAATATGTTTCCAATTCCAGCAAGATGAAGAGCACTCCGAGCTGGTATGTGTTAGCACTACAAGTTTTCATTTAAGAATGAATGAAGACAACAAGTCTACTCTATTTTGCATCTTTTTATGTGACTAGAGCTCTCCCCGTTGAGCACAGAGTACTGTGATTTACAAGACCTTGTTTAAAGTGAATAAGTGTGAGATCTCCTGGTAAATTGCAAATTGTGCATAGCAGCAACTGTGTGCCTGTGTAGCACCTCAGGACCAATTACCTGTTCCTCTCATCCTCCTCTCTAAGCAAAAAGCCCCATTAGAGGTCCATAAAGATATCACAGATAGACCAGAGACCAATTAGGTGTCCCTAAACTAATAACAGTAGCTAGACGAAGTGACAACACAGGTGTCCAATCTCCCTCTCACAGCATCATTTGTCACAGTAGAAACTTGTGCTTAACAAAGCCCCAAGGCTCAGTCTGCACTGCTGCACTGAACAGAGCTGTAGACTACCACATTTCTACAGACCGCCTGACTGATACAGTGTAATGTTTCTGCACATTGATTTGCAATCAAAAAATGTGCAAAAACAATAAAAACATAAATACATTAAAATTGTTTTTTCACTTTTTTGTCTAAAATACTTCTGATCTTTTGATGCTACACCTTAAAATATTAGTCAGATGCATGAAATCCATTACATCCCCAAAGCTTGCTGTGAGTGATTTATTTTTATTTTTATTTATGTTTTTTAGCACTCAAACTTCACTGATAGAGCTTGGCTCCACCTCTTACAGTATCTGACTGAGATGGCAACAAAAATGGCACTGGAACCCCAAATCTCCCACCCCCACCTAACCTCTCTGCTCAAACCCTGCAGTCACCCTCCTCTGAATTGGGCGTCCAGAGGAGGGTTAGGCTGGGTCGACCATGCAGCAGCAAAAGAACCATGAGACACAAAGACTGAATCGGAGGGGAGGAGAGATGGGGGAGATGAATGTCAGCGATGGAGAGGAGGAGGAGACTGAGGGAGAAATGGACTTCAAAAACAACAACAGCAGCAAGAAAACAAACAACAGGAAAAAAACAAGTGAGAGAAAAGAGAGAAGAAGCTCAGAGGCACCCAAGGTCCTCAAACTAATTAAGATGATTTGCATTTATTTATGAGGTTTAATGAGCATCTTTTCAATAGTTTGTTTTCCCCTAATATGAATATTTCCTTTTCATTATTTTACATAGATGGAGAATCTCATTTCCTCCAATAATCACATCGCTTTCCTGTTACTTCAGATACAATTGCTGTTAATGTTTATATTTTTCACTTTGTTTGTTTGCTGCTGATGAACTTCCAAGAGTTTATGTGTCCATACAGAGCAATAGCATATTTGTTTCCTCTTTTTTTTTTTTTTTTTTAAAAGCAAACAGAACTTCTGAAATGTCATTATACTACCAAAGGCCTCCAGTGTGCTGGTGTTACCCACATTTTTTTATTTAGCACAGGTGTTAAGCTGTTATTAAGAGTAAAGTTGGATGTGAGCATCAGTAAAATGAGCTTCTTGGATCACCAGCAAGATCTCAGCAATGTACAATGAAACCAAGACATATTTATTGGCTGGTGAAGCTAATGTGCAGGATTTCCCCAGCTGCTCTGACTTTGTCCCACAGTCCAAAGGTTAGGTTAATTGGTGACTCTAAATTTCCTTTAGATGTGCATGGCTGTCTGTGTCTGTGTGTCAGCCCTGTAATAGAATGACAACTATCCAGGGTGTACTCTTCTGGAATCCCCCCCCAACACACACAGACACACACATTTAGGTATCTCCCCCAGATCCCACAATCTGCAGGTTTTTGGCTTGACATGTAGACACCAGGTCCACATACTGTATCTGTCTTATGTCAGTGCAGGATGGATTGATTGTTTCCAGCAACATTATAATCACCTCAAAAACAGGAGATAAAATCAATGAGTAATTCCCAGCAGATGTTAATCAGAATCCCTTTTACCTCCTGCTGTATAGAGGCACAATTTTCTGAGTCATAAACAAAAGCCATATTATCTAGCCATACTGGCTTGTACGCCAGATTTCACCAGGAGGCCCTGTGGCTGCACTGGAATATGAATTAGTGAATGAGAGAATCCACAACAACACTACTGAATGCCATGCTAAAGATTTTGCAGTGCCCACCTCAGTACACATTTCAGTGTTTTCCTCAAAATGTTTCATTTTGAAAATAGTAAAATCATGCTCCCAGAAAAAGAACGAAAATAAAATTGAAGGCATTCTAATAGACAGTTCACAAAGTGTTATTTACATAATTTGGCCCATACTTCCTGTTGTTTGAGCCATGAGAAATTATAATATATATTTCTGGTGAGCTCCCCTTTAGTTATCTGTACAAATTCTTAATATACAT
>NW_018127892.1:5135864-5159545 GCF_001952655.1 Monopterus albus | reverse complement strand
CTGCCATATCTAAAGTTCAGGCCCAAGCATATAGTGAGGGTCTGCTGGGAACGTCTGGTGGAAGCCCCGGTCAGGGAGGTCTTCAACTCTCACCTCCGACAGAGCTTCAAAGAGGTGCCGAGAGAGACTGGGGACATTGAGTCCAAATGGACTATGTTCCACACCTCCGTTGTCAGGGTGGCTGCTGGGAGCTGTGGCCATAAGGTCTCTGCCGCCTGTCACGGCGGCAATCCCAGAACATGGTGGTGGACACTGCAAGTAAGGGATGTTGTCAATCTGAAGAAGGAGCTCTATCAGGCCTTGCTAGCCCATGGGACTCCTGAAGCAGCTAGCAGGTACTGACAGCCCAAGCGGGATGCAGCTCTTGCAGTCACCATGGCAAAAACTCCTGGGAGGAGTTTGGTAAGGCCATGGAGGAAGACTTTCAATTGGCTTCAAAGAGATTCTGGAGAACTGTCCGGCGGCTCAGGAGGGGGAAGCAGTGTTCTGCCAACACTGTTTATAGTGGAGGAGGTGTGCTGCTGACCTCAACTGAGGATGTCGTCGGCCGGTGGAAGGAGTACTTTGAAGGTCTCCTCAATCCCCCCAACATGCCTTTCATAAAGGAAGCCAGGGCTGGTGACTCGGGGTCGGCCGGTGGAAGGAGTACTTTGAAGGTCTCCTCAATCCCCCCAACATGCCTTTCATAAAGGAAGCCAGGGCTGGTGACTCGGGAGGGGACTTGTCCGTTACCCTGGCTGAAGTTGCCAAGGTAGTTAAGGAACTCCTCGGTGGCAAGGCTCCCGGGGTGGATGAGGTCTGCCCCGAGTTTCTCAAGTCTATGGATGTTGTGGGGCTGACATGCCTCTGCAGCATTGCGTGAAGTTTAGGGACGGTGCCTCTGGATTGGCAGACCGGAGTGGTGGTCCCCCTTTTTAAGAAGGTGAGTGTGTTCCAACTATAGGGGGATCACACTTCTCAGCCTCCCCGGGAAAGTTTATGCCAGGGTACTGAAAAGGGGAATCGGGCCGACAGTCGAACCTCAGATTCAGGAGGAACAGTGCGGTTTTTGCCCTGGCCATGGAACACTGGACCAGCTCTGTACCCTCACTAGGGTGTTGAAGGGTTCATGGGAGTTTGCCCAACCAGTCTACATGTGTTTTGTGGATCTGGAGAAGGCATTCAACCATGTCCCTCATGGCATCCTGTGGGTGGTACTTTGGGACTATGGGGCTTGTTGTTACGGGCTGTCCGTTCCATGTATGACCAGAGTAGGAGCTTGGTTCGCATTGCCGGCAGTAAGTCAGAGCTGTTTCTGGTGCATGTTGGACTCCGCCAAGGCTGCCCTTTGTCACCGATTCTGTTCATTATTTTTATGGACAGAATTTCTAGGCGCCGTCAGGGAACAGAGGGTGTCTGCAACCATGTCCCTCATGGCATCCTGTGGGTGGTACTTTGGGACTATCATCCCTGCTTTTTTGCAGATGATGTGGTTCTGTTGGCTTCATCAGTTCAAGACCTACAGCGTGCACTGGAGGGGTTTGCAGCCAAGTGTGAAGTGGTGGGGATGAGAATTAGCACCTTCAAATCCAAGGCCATGGTTCTCAATTGGAAAAATGTGGATTGTCCTCTCCAGGTTGGGGGCAAGTTGCTCCCTCAAGTGGAAGATTTTAAGTATCTCAGGCTCTTGTTCACGAGTGAGGGAAAAATGGAGCGGCAGGTTGACAAACAGATTCGTGCAGCGTCTGCAGTAATGTGGTCTACCGGTCCGTTGTGGTGAAGAAGGAGCTGAGTCATAAGACGAAGCTTTCAATTTACCACGCAATCCACGTTCCTACTCTCACCTATGGCCATGAACTCTGGATCATGACCAAAAGAATGAGATCGCGGATACAAGCGGCAGAAATGAGTTTCCTCTGGAGAGTGGCTGGGCGCACCCTTAGTGATAAGGTGCGGAGCTCAGTCACCCATGAGGAGCTCTGAGTGGAGCTGCTGCTCCTCCACATTGAGCGAAACAGTTGAGGTGGCTCGGGAACCTGTTTAGGATGCCCCCTGGACGACTCCCTGGGGAGGTATTCCGGGAATGTCCCTCCAGGAGAAGGCCTTGGGGCAGACCCAGGACACTTTGGAGAGACTACGTCTCCTGGCTGGCCTGGGAACACCTTGGGGTTCCTCCTGAGGAGCTAGAGGAGGTGTGTGGAGAGAGGGAAGTATGGGAGTCTCTGCCCGGACTACTGCTCCCTCAACCTGGTCTCAGATAAAGCGGATGAAAATGGATGGACCTAAAGTTTATTTGTTGTTGTTTGTTGGTGAATAAAATGTTATTATTACCAATAGTTATGATGGTCAAAATTATTAAAAGTATCAAAATACAATTGAAGTTAAAAAAAAAATCCCTTAAAACACACACACACGAAGAAAGTAACCTCCTAACCCAGTTTATGTGCATAATAGAGCATGTTGTGTGTGTACTGTGTGTGCTACAAAGCATAATTCTGTTTCAGCCTCTCATTTTTACAATATTGGCTGTCATTTGTATCAGTTATGATGCCATCATACCTAATAATTTAATAGCTGAGATGTTGGAAAGCAACAAAGTCTGATGGGACAAAAACCCCAGCAGTGAAAGGATCAGTCAGAATCATTCAGATCAGCTAAACCAGTGACTACAGAACCACAAAAACAGGATTCAGGTTGTCATAAATCAGAATTTGCCTCCTTGACTGTCATGTTAACATGTGAAAGGTTTTCCTTTAGTAGTGATCAGAGATGTCTGAAACTGTTTTCATGAACAGTGCTGACACTGGAGTCTGTCACTAGTCCACATCACCCATGATTTACCTGGGCTGGACAGCAGCTACCTGACAGAGGTGCAGTTGGATGACAAGTCTGAGCGAGATAGGGCAGAGGTGCAGTTGGATGACAAGTCTGAGAGGGAGGGTAGCTGTAAAAGACTACTGCATGGTGGAAGTGAATCTGACAACCACTCTGTCTCCTAAAACACACCCGCTAACCCCACTCCAAACCCCAGCTTTCTCCCTCATACTGCTCCCCTGTGTATTTCATCAACATATTTGTGTGCACGAGCAAGAACAAGTGTCTCTCGGGTGTATGTATGAGTGTATATACTGTATTTTGTGTGTGTTTCCATAATTTGTGTAGGCTTTATTCTGTAGCTTGTTCTGTGTGTGTGTGTGTGTGTGTGTGCATGTGTGTGAGGATGATGAGTTGTGACAGGTGTTGTGGCCGCTAGTGCTGTAGGCAAAGGCAGGAGGAAGAGGGGGAGGAAGAGGGGAAGGAGCAAACAAGCACAACACAGACGATTGTTTAATTACTGTCTAATACTGTGTGCCCCCTCCTCTCTCTTCCCATTTTCCCTCTTTGCCTTCTCTTTCTATTCTTCCTGCTCACCCGCCACCCCCCCACCCTCTGACACACACAAACACTCACCCCTCCACCTCACTCTCCCTTTTCATCATTTCTTTATTAATGAAAAATCTGGGCCTTTCTACAAATCCAACAGAGCTTACTGTACCCCCCACTTGTTTTACTGTACACCACTATGTGTATGTATGTATGTATGGGCAGATAACCCCGCACACACACACACACATACACATATATACACATATACACATTGCTTTTATTACTGGGTCCCTACTTACATTCATTTCCAGGAGACTTAACCTGACTTTAACTATAACAATTATACTACATCATTTTCATAAAATTTGAAAAGCTACATCATGGGGACCAGGCTCTGGTCCACACAAGTGACGCCAGTCCCTGTGAAGATAGTGTGCTCCCGGTTTTCTGTTCCCACAAGTACAGGCATACAAGGACACACACACACACACACACACACACACACACACACACACACACACACACACACACACACACACACACACACTCACATTTCCAGCATTAACCAGCACACAATTTTTTTTTCTTTTCTTACTATCTTGTATTTATGTGTGTGTTTATACACACACACCCACACAAACAGTGTGTGAATTTGTGTTCTTATTTATAGCATGAGCATATTTCATTTCAAGTTTTAATGTGCAAAGGAAGTAACCTGAATGTACAGTATGGCTGTGTACATGCCTGCACTTCTGCATTACAGTACATCACTTGGTCAAGTTACACAGCAGGGTGTATGCACTGTGCATACTCAGGTAACTGTCATTGTGCAACAGTGTCACCAACACTGACTGTGTGTATTGCGTCACTCTAACCCCATTACTGCAGCAAACAAAAGTAGTGTACATCAGTCTGGTGAGTGTGACATGGCATCAGGTCCTGCTAGTCTCCCACAGTAACAGTAGAGGTATAATCAGTCTGAGACTGACATCGGGTACCTGGAGAAAGAAGTGTCACCTTTCAGCACCACTGTGCTGCAATATGGAAACAAGATAATGAACACACACTCACACACTTTTAATTTTGTGTCTTTTAAAATGCTTTCTCCTTTGATATAGGGGCACCCTGCTGATTTTACACATGAAGGTCATGTGATGTACTTCATCATGACTACTACTTGACCTGTTAAAGCACTTGTGTAATGTCTCCTGTGGCTCCAGTAAAGTCTAGGAAAGTAACCTTCATGCTCTCATAAGTTACCTTCTTTTCAGGCTATAACAGTAAAACTGTAGAGTTACTGAGGCATTATCAATTGACTGTTAGCTGTGGCACAGTGGGTCTCCCTGTTCAGTCCTTGTTTCGCCTAAAAACAAAACTAAGTCGAGTGCAACAGTGAAAAAACAACAGTAAACCCACCACATCAGTGATTATCAAAACATTAAGGGTTTGTATTAAAACAAAATCTAATGTAAAACCCTTTCACTGATCAGTCTTCTGCCTCCTCTCACCTTTCCTTCATCTCTCTTCCACTTTTTTTTTGCTCTTCTCACCTAATTTTTCCAACCCCCTCTTAATCCTCACCTCACCTCTCACCTCTGCGCTACATCTCCACACCTGTCCTCCTCACCGCCACACTCTGAGCTCCCATCTCACATCTCCTCTCCCCCTCCTCTCACCTCCCTATCTCAGTCCTCTCCCCTATCTTTCCTTCTTCCCTTATCTCTCTTGTTAATAATTCAACAGCAGTGCACACATGACTGGTCATCACAGAGCTTCGAATGAGGAATCTGGAGGACAAATGAACCATGAGGATGGAGGAATGAAAACTTCCTCACGGCTTCACTACAGGGCCAAAGGAATCTGCCACCTTCCTGCCCAGCTAAAGCTCGTCTGTGTATTCTTCCCTTGTCCTTTCCTTCTCTTCATCCTGGTGCTATATATTAGCATGCCTCTATTTTCAGTTAATGTGGTGGCTGGTGACATTTAGATTTTGTCAGAAAAAAAAAAACAGTACACTCTGGATTATACATATATGACACATTCCTCAACTTTTACAGCTAATGAATAAAAACCTATTAAAATAAACTTGATCTATTATGTTTCCACTTTTAATTCTACAGAGATAAAAGTGAGAAATATTTACTCTGTTGTATTCTGGATGTTTTTCTTAGCATAGGGTTTTGTTATGCATCCCAAGTCAAACTGAAGTTAAAGCATGAACCTTTGTTAAATGACTTTTCCTTACTTCATTTTTTATTAGTAACTAGTAACTTTATTTTTTATTAATAACTAGTGTAGTTTCTCATCAAGCTTCTGTTTCCATTGCTTGTACATGTACTGCAATGACATTGCTAAATATTAGGTTTACTGCTTACCTGTGATATTTTGTCTTAATCAGCTGCATCTATGTGTTTGTCTGGTGCAGAACCCTTGATAAACTCAGTACACAAGTAAAAAAATGACGCGCTCCCTGAAACAGCCTCCCCAATGATTATTTTTTGGCTCTGCCTTATTTTACTCCTACATCATGTTTTTGTTCACACTGTCCAAAGTGACTATCTTACTTTTTAAAACAGGAAGACCACAAGTCCCTTCAGCATTTTCAGTGAAACTTTGTCACACTAACTCATTCCTTCTGGTTTTAATTCAAGTCAGTGAACAATGGTTTACATCCTGGACACATCTGAAGTTGCTTAAGATACCAAGCAGAAATGTTTCAGTGTGAGGTTCCAGCTTACGGCCGCATCACGGCTGGAGTTCACATGAGATCCCACAAAGCATTTTCTCAGCAATATTCCTCTTTTATCACCAAAACCTAACATGTCCATGTATTTATATTTCCCTGAGTTCAGGTTTGTCTGCAAAGTTCTGTGGTCTTTTCGCTGTTGTCCCTAGAGCAGAAACAAGTTTGTTGTTGTATGTGAGGTGTGTTGTGAAATGATGAAATTGACTCAGTGTGAAATCAAATGTGAACATGTTTTGGGATGAACGGAGACTGCTCCCGTGTTGTTTGAGAGGTCTGACTTTTGTTTTGTGCACAACACCATCACATCAGGATCACAGGGAGAAGAAAATCTGCAGCGTGCAGCTACCGGTGAGCATGTTTTGTACTGTACACACAAAAAGACACTTTCTGGTGAATGCAGACAAAGGAACAAAAAACAAAGGAAAGTGATCACATCATTTGACATCTACCTGCTTCCTTTCATCACTTGTATCATCTCCTCATTACATAAATTACAGAACAAGAGAACCAAGAAGTGGGCATATGTCAGTAGATAGTCGCTATGACAATGACAAACAAAATTTTTAGGAGACTGGTTTGAACAGAGGGGTCATAGAGTGGATCTGAATAGGAAACATGTTCATAGGTCTGATATTGTTTCCTAACCAACAAGCAGCAGTAGAAAAACAACACTCCTTTTTCCTTGTTTTTGTCTCACATTATTCAATGTGTGTACCAGCTATGCCAGCCTGTGTGCACAGACACACTTTTTCTAACACAAGACACCTGTACTTCTATTTTCCATCACTTCCTGAGTGAAAAAATACAAGAAAAGGCACTTTACTGTCCATTCGGATGAAAAACATTTTTTTGTAATCTTTTCCCAGATAGGAGGTTTTACAGTAGATGGTCAACCACAACTACAACTCAGGAAGAGTAGTAGTTTCTAGTACTGGGTTTACAGGGGCTGAGAAGCTGCTTTTAGGGTTTGGTTCAAATATACACTTCATGTTTGCATCCAGTAGTTTTCATGTATGTGGTCTATCTGACAAAGGGGCCCAGCTGTAGAGAGGCTAGACACACTCTTTAAATGTTGCTTTCAGCCCTGAGGCTACAGAGCGCAGTCTAAAATGAGCAACGAGACTGAAGCACAAGAGAAAGTAGAGACAGGAAGGAGAAAACACTGAAATAATTAAATACTTTTCTTTTCTTAAACTTTGTAAATGAACAACTAGTTGGTATAAAGTCACTTATATTTTATCATCAATGATATTTCATCTTAACTTTCAACATTAAGCAGAAATATTTGCTGTCGCTTGAAGCGAAGCTTCATTTAAATTTTATGACATCTAAGTACAGTAGGACCTACAGTATGGCTCAGGGAGAGAGCAAGATGGAGGGGGAGTGAAAAAGAAGCCCAGACTGTCAGGGAGAGGAAGACGTTCACATAAGAGCATACAGATGAGGTTTGTCTAGACCCTCATGACAACTCTGTGCACAAATGGAGCACTTTACAGGAAAGACCCATCCATAAGTCTCATCCTCTAAAACTCTTCTGCATCCCCTTCAACACACATATGCACATGGATTTCTCTTACTCACCCACCATGATCTGTCTGTCTTAGATGGTGACCTAGTGAAGGGAGAGAGGAGAAGCAGCAGCAGTGCATAGGTCCCTGGGGAGTCGAGGTGTTGCAGGATGTAACACTGATGTTCACTGCATTGTCCTCTGCCCTGTTCACCTGGTAGGCAAACTGCAGCGGGTCTATGATTTCCTTCAGGTGGGCAACACCAGTTACTCAAAGGACTTCATAAATACAGATATCAGGACGACAGGTCTGTAGTCGTTGAGACCATTGATGCTGGGTTTCTTGGGGACTGGGATGACGGTAAAGCATTTGAAGCAGGAGGGGACTTCACACAGCTCCAGTGGTCTGTTGAATATCTGTGTGAAGATGGGAGTGAGGGGTATGGAGTTATGCTTTTCAGACCTACAGTAAAACATAGTCAGGTTGTCTGCAAGTTGATGGTTTTCCACAGCAAGGGGGATGGTTTCCTGTAGCAAGTGATGTTTTGCAAACTTCTCCATACAAACAGATGGTTTTCCACAGCAAGGGGGATGGTTTCCTGTAGCAAGTGATGTTTTGCAGACTTCTCCACACAGACGAAAGGTCATTGGCTGAAAACTGCTTTTTCAGCTTGTCAGAGAAGCTCCTCTTTGCTACTCCGATCTCCCTTGTCATTGTGTTCCTGGCCTGCCTGTACAGGATCCTGTCCCCACTTCTGTAGGCACTGTGAAGCTGCCTGAGCTTACGTAGCTGTGAGCCAGGCCTTGTTGTTGTATGTGCAGAAGGTCTTGATGGGCACACCCACATCCTCACAAAAGCTGATGTATGATATCACAGTGTCAGTGAGCTCATCCAGGTCTGTAGCTTCAGTTTCAAAAACACTCCAACCTGTACAATCAAAACAGGCCTGTAGCTTTGACTTAGCCTCCTCAGCCCATCTCTTCACTGTTTTGACCACAGGCTTTGCAGCTTTAAGTTTCTGCCTATAGGTTGGGATGAGATGGACCGTGCAGTGATCAGAGAGACCGAGGGCTGCACAGGGGACAGAGCGATAAGTGTCTTTATTGATGTGTAGCAGTGGTCTAATGTGTTTTTGTCCCTGGTGGGACAACTGATATGCTGTCTGTTTTTGGGCACTTCATGAATGAGGATTGTTAAAATCCCCTAGAACAATGAATAGTGAGTCTGGGTGTTTCTCTTTCATGGTAGTTATCTGGCCAGCTAGGTGCTGCAATGCAATGTTATTGGAGGCCTGGGGTGGGATAGAAACACTGACCAAAATGAACAAAGAGATTTCTCTTGGTGAATAAAATGGTCTGCAGTTAAGGAATAGTGCTTCTAAGTCCAAGCTTCACTCACCCTTCTTCTACTTTGAGTTTCTTTATTCCAGACTTCAGTGATTTTGGTCACTTCAACTTAAATTTATCTTTTCTAACAGAAGCTACAAATGTTAGCATGTCTGGCTAGCTAGCATACTGCCTACAGTAATGTGTTTCTTCCAGAGCATATGAGAAAGATCACATCAATTAGCCAGCTGTTAGCTTGTGGGGTTACAATTCTGGATTTCTGGATGCTTTTATATCAGAGTTTAAGGTAACATTAGCAGCTCCATCCTGTTCTTAACTGGATTTGTTTACACTTCAACAACCCCATCCAAACTCGTTACTCAAGATAGAGTTATGTTCACCACAGACACTGATTAGTCCTCATCATAAAGCATTTTCTTTTGCAGTGTTAAAATAGAAACATTTGGAAGAATATAACAACAGTTTGATATTTCATTTGTTCTTATAAATATAATACTGGAACTGTCTAGCTCCTGATAAGATTTTAATGTAAAATATTGGCAGGAAGAATGTCATCTTTACTTTGAACAGAAGACGTGAACAACAGAGGTCTTTGCTGGGGCCTTGTGGTTCCTGTTTAAGTCAGAATGGGTCAAAATTATATTCAGTCTAAACCAGGTGAACAGACTCCTGCTCCTGTGTCAGTATGTCCTGAATACTGAATGGATCCTAATTGACCTGCTATCAGCTCTGATCACATGGTGCAACAAAATATTTGCAAGACAAAATGTGTTTTCTTACGTGAAATGAATAGTGTGTGAGTTGCAAGAAAACATGACATGCTTTGCTATCCTCTTCAACCACAACTGCTCGTAATTTGGTGATGCATGATTCTTCTACAAGTTTTTCAGATGAACTGTATTTTGAATCACATCTAATTATCATAGACTGTGTTTGGACGAGACTGTCCTTTGGTCACTTTGAATCACATCTCTGTTGTTATGTATTGTATTTATGTTTACATCAGGTGGGTCCACAGGTCTGTTTTGGATCCAGTCTATAATTTTTGACCAGTGGACTGAAATAAAAGTTATAGAAAAAGGCTTCATATAGTTGATACTTGATGTATGTATGTATAGGATTGTGTAATCAATCCTACCCAACCTTTGTCAATATGTTTGACAGGAATAACCTACTATATAATTACAGACTCCTGCCATTATTTGAGTTAGAGTTTTCATTTATTGAGTTTACAGTACTTCAGCATGTGGAGCTCAATTAGTGCGTTTAAAAAGAATTATCATTTTTTATAAATATTTTCTCACTTAGCAACCAAAGAAGGTGAATCATGGTGTGATGATGTGTTTGCATTGGGAGTAAGTCTGATTTAACAGCAGGTTTAAATTACAGATTGTGTCATAATTGTTTGTGCATGTCGGGGTGTGCTAGTGCATGCCTGCTTGTATGCGAGTGTGTGCTCCGACTACGATGATTGGAGTTATCCATTATTGATGATGTCCTGATGAGATCAATCAAGCCAGAGGTTTCTCGTCTTTTAGCAGCTGAAGCTGATAATGCTGTTATGACATACTAATCGTCATGTCATGAATATTTAAATCACAAGGAGCAGACATTCCATATTCATGATCTGTTTTTGTTTTGCTTTTCTTTTTTTTCTCCTGTCTGGGCTCACCCCCCATTATGCATTTCTTACTTAACTGCTGAATTTTAGACTGTATTTATAGAATATTTACTGTCTTCATCTTATTTTCTGTGACTCTAATCTCTCAGCATATTGGACAATCATTCTTAGAGAAATTCTGTATTGTTGCGCCTGCGTTCCCCTCTTTAGCCATGACCAGAGGTCCACAGAGAACCAAATCACTCCCTGTTGCATCTTCGTCTCTTCTGTTCTGCTGCTGCATTGTTATTTCATTTACCTCAGAGACAAACACCATATTTATTCATGACTCCTCACAAAGTGCTGGTAAAATAAACATTTGTTTCCTCCTAATGAAAAGCATGTTTTTGAAATGAGTTGTTTTGTTTCGTGCTCGACCACAAACAATGCACTCTTGATAAAACAAACGCGTAGGAAAGTAAAAAGGCAATGATGCGATTAGTTACAGTGTAAAGGAATTTGTTCCAGCAACTATTCTGTGGAGGCAGGCGGATCAGAAATAATTCATAAACAAAAACGCTAACTGTGTTTATAATTCATAAAAGGAGAAACATATACGCTCCAGTCGCTGCTGTGGCTTGCTAGGCCAATATGCAGCTGAAGACCCAAAGACTGTGTCCTAAATGTAGAGTTGAAGATTAGCATCAGTAAGATCTAATTGATATTTGTCTGCAAAAACTCTTCTGAAGTCAAAAAACTGTCAAACTCAACACAGCTGTGCAGCTTTTTAACAGTTTTACAATACAATTGCAAAATGAGAGCAATGTGTGTATCAATCATAGGCCACGTGTGTGTGTTTGAGTATATCAGTGATTAAATAAAGGCAGACATATTAAATTTTCACTTGTCCTTGGGAGAGGCCTGTGGTGCACCCACACACACAAAACCAAGGCTAGGAAGTGCTGTGTGGAAACATTCACAGATTGCTAAAATAATAGACTGAGAAATACCAAATATTGCATGTGTCTCTACACATTTCAAAATAAAGCACAAAATATGACTTTTTTTTTGCTTCTTTAGGATCAGGGACAATTAACCTCACAAACTATTTCAATCTATATATCTTTTTTGTTGTTGTTGTTGTCCCATTTTATGGTGAAGACTGACATGTTTTATATTTACTTTTGTACTGACACCCTTTTATTCAGGTGTGAGTTCAAACAACGAAGTGTTTTGAATTTCTTACCATTGTCGTTTGCATCTCTGACTCCCTTCTTCTCCATAGCAATGGTGGCTGAAGGTCATAGTTATTGTAATGTTTAGACCCATGATAAAATCATTAGAATCAAAGAAGAAATTATTCAAACTGGTGTTTGTAATGTATGGCTATATGGTTTTTATGTTATCTGGGAGAGTCCGGTGTTTGTGTTTCATAAAGGATACTTATTTAGGAAAACGATGAAATGGGAATACAGAATGGGGAAAAACAATCAAGAACCAATTACTGCATTCTTGGGCTGAATACAGTGCTCCAGCTTTTTTCCCAAGTATTGTAGTTATTTGGCATCTACTGACTTCTTGCTGTTGGAGTTCAGCCTCTGACTATTGGTAGTAAACAGAAACAATCACCCACAAGTCAAGAAATCATTAGGAGACATGAGCCATGTTGTCTTTCTGTTAGTGCTTCAGTCCGCACGCTCTTTCTACCAAAGCTTGGCTTCCCTGTTTAAATGTGTGTCTGAGTAAATACTGACAGTAAGTGTGTCTTAAAGTGAATTATAAGTTCTTCTCAGAGGTGGCGGGGGAGGGAGGGAAGGAGGGATCAAAAGGTAGTGTTCTTTTAGCGGAGCTGTCTAGCCCTCTTGGGATCTCAGTGAACATTACAACCGGCTTTTATTCAGACACACACATGTGAACACACACACACACACACACACAAACGCTCACTGTCTGACTCTGATATCCATGTTGTAAGCTCTGTGTAGGTTGCCTTGGATGCCGATGCCTCGTGCCCACAAACAGAAAGCTCTGATGGATGGATGAGCGGCATTGCATTGCACACCGACTGACCATGAAGGTGGATAGTGAATCCTCGGGACCAATACTTCGAATTGTCTCTCTCTATCCATTTTCAGGCAAACTTCTTCCCACCTAAATCTTTTTTTTTATTCTAATGAACCACTCATACTCTTTCACTCATGCTCATTTGGATGCCTCAAGTATTTGGTTAGTTTTAGCAAAAAACTGTTTTCTCTGTTCATGTGCTAACTTTTCCTCTTTACTTGTATGGTTCTGTAGCTGCTTTGTCTGCAAAGATACACAACCATTATCATAGCACACACACACACACACACACAGCCTTGCACCATCACCCCCTACTCTTTATAGGCCAGAGGGGGTTCCATTAGTCTCGACCACCTGCTGTGATGCACCCACTCATCCTCCCTCCCCACACATACACAGGCACACACTGGCATGCACTTGTGCAGAAGCATACTGTCCTCACTGACTCACCGTTACTCTCTTATTTTGCATAAAACAAATAAAACTGCTCTATGTTTGCTGTACCTGCTTGTGAAATTCTGTGTTTGTTCAGAGACACACAAACAACAATTATTGTACATTTAAGAACAATGATTAAAATACAATTATTTTAGGTTTCCTAAATACAATTATTTAGGAAACCCTCCCAAAAATGCAACAACATAAGGGAAAATGCTCTACTATAGTAATAATTATACAGAAATTAAAACTATAGAAGTATTACCAATAAAATGTAAAAAGATCTTTCTCTGAAGAACATTATTTATTATTATTGGGGTTTTTTTCAGTTAAATTTTAACAATGTAGTTCATCTAACTACTGCATCTATTGCTAGGTTGTGTAAACTCCTTCGATGCATCATATTTATTTATTTATCATTCTGTAACAAATTTAACCATACTTATCACCCCATCATTAATCATTCTATTTCGCCTCCTTCTTCTGTCTCTCCTGCTTCATCTCGCCTTCACTCCATTTCTTTCTCACTGTCCTCATCCTTCCCACACTGTGGTTTTCCTGCATCCCACCCCTCCCTCCTTTCAGCTCTCTCCCATGCCCCTCCTCGGCTCAGTAGCTGTGGCGAAGATGGGGCGATGCGCTGCAATTACTCTAATTGGTTGTGACTTCTTCATTTACATCACAAGTGCTTGGCAGTCCTGGGAACCAACAGCCTGCTTTCTGCTCCCTGCTGCAGTTCTGGTCATCCCGAGTCCTGAGGTTCTGTGGGTTTGAGAAGATGGGTGGGTGAAGGGTGTGTGTTTGTGTGTGGGTGGGGTGGGGGGATTAGGATAAGAGCGCAGTGTCTTCCAAATACAGAACACTGATGGAAGAGATGAGACGCAGCTAAAAGTAGTTTGTTCTAGTTCAGATCCTGTCAAGAAATAAACAGCCTCAGCGACAGCCACAGAAGTCCTAACGTCCCTGATTGATAAGGTCTGAGTGTCAATGTTCGGGGTTTCAGGGAGGTGGGTGGACGCTGCAGAACAATGTTGTCTGCTTCTCGACATTCCTCATGCTCATCACAGCGACGCTGCCACCGTGGCCGCCACCCCTAACAGAGCAGCAACCTCAAACAGTAAAACTACTCATTATTGTGGCTGGTGTGCATGTAGGTGTGCATGCTTGTGTGTGTCTTCTGCACTGTTAGTTTAAGCCTTATGAGTGTGCTCAGCTGAGCTATTCTTATGGTAATTCAGGAGTTAGGTATTCAGTCGGGTGGGCGGCTCTGTGTTTGCTTTGCAGATAAAAAGGGGTTTTTATTACCAGCTGAAGTTCACTTGTCACTACTAATCTCATTTAAACAGCCATTCTGCAGGGCAGAGAGGGTAAGCTCTGTATTACTCAGCTAGCTGGTACTATGGAGCTCAGTACTATTAGTATATGAAGTAAAGGATTATTGTATAGTATTTACATGCAGATCAAACACATCTGCTGTGACTATAAAGATGAGTATGCATTTAAAGGACATGTTCACGGTTTTGTTTTTTTCTTCAAACAATAGTCAGGTGTCCACATGCACAATGATACAGGTTTTGGTTGCGGGAATCCTTCCTCCTGTTATAATCATAGTGCAGTTTCGATGTATGTAAAGAGGAACAGACTTCATTTAGCCTTACAATTGGACAATTGAGTTAAGACTCCATAACTGCTGTTTCAAACATTCAGAAATAACTTTCACAGTCTAACAAATCATGTGACAGCTTATACTTAATCCATGAGAGCTTTTATGATAAAAGGAAAAACTGTAGTCATAGGCAGCTACTAACAAAATTCAGGCTTTGTCAGAAAAACATCCACAGAAATGCAGCACAAAACCACCACAATAATCATCTCTTGGCACCAAAACATGAACCCAAAACAAACAATTATGAAGGTTGCCATTTTTCTAGAACATCATACGTACATGCCGCATCCACTTTGTAAGACATCAATCAAGTTAAGCTCTTGTAGTTTGAAAACTGCCCACGTGTGTAAATCCCTACTTGTTTTCTCCCCTCTGGTGATCACCAAGAGGGCTGAACTGACATGAGGCCAGTGATCTCAGTCTTGACCTCTGGTGGCCCCTGTGGGAGACCCTTCATCCAAACAATGGAGTATCTCAAAATCAGAAAAAAGAGAGCAAGTGACAGTGACAAGGACTAAAGCATGTCTTAAACTGGATTCATCTTTTCTAAGCACTCAACCAACCACTGAGCTTAGTTGAATGTGATAAAATAGTAAATCAGTCCACTTTGTTTTCAACTCAGTTGTCAGTTAGGCCGACTGAGATACAGAAGGAGGCAGAGAAACAGGTGCTTTATCTGTAAAGGAGAAGGAAAAAGAGAGAAATAGATTGAGGAGGCTGAGGGAATGTTACCTGTATTAAAACACAGAGCCGTTTAGCATGAGATCACATTGTACCTTCCCGTGTGATGAATATGTAATTAGACTTTTTTCAATATACGTTTTGAAATCCAATTAGTCCACACAAAACAGAACATTGCTCTCCCAAGGTGACAATAGATTAAAATACACTGGCAATTTCAGCTGATCCTTTAAAAGATGCTTCATCTTACTTTTTCTCATTAGTCTCCCTGTCAAATCAAGCTCTCTAAATGAAATCATTATCACCACCATCAACATTATTACCAATGATCTAATTCCTATTATGATATGTAAGGAACTTTTGTTGTTCTTTGCTTTTTTAAAGTGAGCCTGACTTTTTGGGACATCTGACAGGTTCATATAACACACAGATATGACAAATGTGGTCAACTGTATGAAGGTGTTTGTATTCCACATGACATCTGCAGTCACTAGTGTTGCTTCAGTTGCAAACAGGAAAAAGGAACATAACATAACTAGCAATGGTATATGCAAGGAATTTAAATGCTATTTATTTGCAACTTTTTTTTTGCTTTTACACTGCAAAAATTCATACATTGTCAGTATTTTGGTCTAAGCTTGAGGGTGACTGCATAAAATCCCTGATCTATAATCAGGCTTGTGGCTTTTGCTCTAAGAGAACCATGCTGCCAATATGTGCCAACCAATATACAGTAAGATGATAGAGAGTGCAGGGTAGTTGTGAAAGATAAAATGGAATTTGGTGTGAACATTTTCAACATGATGGAAACAACTAATTTAATAATGAGTTATTTAAAAAAATGATGAAACTGAAATAGGCAAGTCATATCTTTATCTCAGCTGTTATACTTATTTTTCCTTTATCTCAAACTTGGTGGAAATGCCTTTATACAAAAAATATATACCCAGTGATCTTTGATAAACCATTTGAAGAAGGTCAACAGTACTTACTTCTGTTCTGAGGGCATTTTCAGATATTGATGAAACCATGTGGATAAAAAAATATTTGTAATACAATAAAAATATTTGAACCCTTGTCTGTTTAAGTTGTAAATAAATTACATATGAGAAGTAAGAAGATATTTAGTCTCCAGCTGCTATTATTTTACCACATTGCTCTCGATTTGTGGCACATGACTTCTGACAAGTTTGAGTTTTGTTTATCAAAGGCTACTTCTACTCCAGATGGTCAGTCCACGCCCCGTACCTACTGTATAAGTAGTGTGGCACCTTCAAACGCTGCCATCAGGAGTGGTTTCATGCTGCAGATCACCTTTGTTAGGTGCTATCTGTGTGTGACTGTGACCTGCATACAAGGAGTTTGGAGCAGCGTTGCTTTGAGCTTGCATCACTCAGACCTGCAACAGCGTTTGCATGGCTTCCTGCCTTTGAGCTAACGCAGTTATCAGAGACACTGCCTGAGAAATGTGCTCGGCCTGCAGCTCGCTCATGAGTTTGCAGTGAATTCAGTCAAACAGTTGAGTCCCCCTTCAATCTTATCTGCCTCCCAGTGTACAGATGCCACACATGATGGTGGTTTTCACAAGAAAATCAACTTTTTTCCTCCCTTTCTTCCTCCTCTATGCTTTGCCTTAAGGAAGCTTTGGCAGCAAAAAATGCCTGTATTACTGCAATAGAAAGGAGTGCTTTTTTTTCTGTTCTCTGAAAGCTTGTGTGTCCGACAGAGATAGTGTGCTAGGTGTGTTCTCAGAGAAAGCTCTGTGTGTGTGTGTGTTTTCTCAAAGATGCTTTTGTTGACAGTGTGAAACAGACACTTTTAAACTCACCTTCTGAAGTTGTAGATTTTCAGAGAGAAAAAAAAGCAGCGAGAAAGCTTGGAGATAGTGACAAACCAAGAGGTATAAGGTGTTTAATAGGACAGGACAGACAAACACACACACAGACATGTGATCACAGACACACACACACACACACACAGTCTCTCAGCAGGCTGCCAGATTCCCTGCTAGTATGAAACCCAAAGCTAACGTGTGTGTTCTCTCTCTGACCACAGCTGCTCTGCTCTCACGCTCCCTGAGGTGTGTCCCTCGCACACAAACACAGAAACTCACACCCTACAGGGACAAGATAGTGAATGAAGGTACACATACACACAAAACTTAATAAACAGAGGGAGAGGGTTTTGCCAGTCTTGTCACCACTCTCGTCGTCGTGTCGATCAGAGCCAGGTCATGACCGAAGAGGCATCAGCGATGAACTCCCAGTGCAGCCACAGATGAGGACAGAGAAAGAGAGAGAGAGGTCATGACCATGGTGGCACAGAAATGAACCCTCCACTGCCATCAGGAGACTGAGCCAGAGAACAGAGAGCTAGAGGTGAAGGATGGTATACTGCTAACAAATTAGTTTTGGCTCATCTTTAGTGATTGGCCATTTTCATTGGCTCTACCAGGTCTCTTTGGCACACAGCAATTAGGAACCACACAACCCCTAGTCTCCACAGAGACAAAAGCTGGAGACGTCGCTCCTGCTCTGCCATGCTGACTGAACCCTGGATGGCTTCTGGTGAGAGGAAATGCAGAGGAATGAGGAGAGATGGGGGGAAATTCAAATAAATACACGGTTTCATGGCATGTAGCTAGAAGCAAATGGCAAGAAAGCAAAGAGAGTCCCTAATGAAATGAAGAGAAGATTGAATGGGATGGAATACATTGTATTACTTTGGGCCTGTTAGTTAACCTGGATGTTAAATGGTGGGAGTTTTGACTTTATCAACCATGTATCCCTGTGGTACACCATATCCTTCAATGCACCACTAGTACTAGGACTACTGTATGTACACAAAAAGCTAGCTACACCTGAAAAGGCAGTGAAGATGTTTCCACTCCATCGTGTTCAGGTTATTATGTCCATTATACTGTGTTATACAGCACAGTGCTTACAAGATCTCTGTCCACAATCCAATGCCTGAACACAGGAAATGCCTCCGTTTCTTCATCTTCATCTCCTTCTCAAATTGGCAAAAACAAACAAACAAACAAACAAACATCTAGTGGTGTGACGCACATCACGATTTCATTCTCATTTACATAACATTTTTCATTTTCAATTGTCAGATGAACAAAGAAGAATAAAACTGCAAAGTCATCAAACATAATCAGTATAAATACAGTTTAACAGACTGTTACAGAAATTACCTTTATATAGAAGTAAACTGCAACATTAATTCTGTTTTGAAGGAAATGTAATACCAACTGCTACACTGACTATGGAAATGTTGCTAATTAATGTATCTAGAAAATCAGAAAAATGTTGATCCTGAAGATATCAGTAAAATGAAGACCAAATTTTATTTGTTTTCTAAAACAGGTCTGATCTTACAGCGCTCTGCTACTGTTGAATGCAGCATGATTAAACGTTTTCACGGCTGTGTCAAGTCACCACTTGTTACGGAAAGCTTATGATCTGGTTTAATACAGAAAGGTGTTTAGCTGAAACCACAGTCTTTCCGTAACCTTAACCAAAGAGCTATTGTTGCCGATCTCTAACCACAGATAGGAGTCAGGATGCAAACCCTGGTCTCAGGTGTCAAAGTGCCTCACGCTGGCTTCCTGTGATCTTCCCTAACCACCTCCCTGTGTCTCAAATGGAAGTTAAAAGTATAGTGCTTCATTAACTCAAAAAAAATGTTGCTTTTGTGCAGAAAAATTCATCTTTTTTTTTACTTTTCTTTTTTATTATTTTTTAGATCACTTCTACCTGCTTCCTTATAAAAGTGATAATGGGTGCCTCTTGCCTGACAGTGTAATTTTAGGCCCCTGTTGAAGCCATGCACTCATTCACAGTCACCTCCCCTCGCTTCAGCCACACCACCCGAACCCAATGTGATATATTCACTGTCCTTCTCTCATGGAGATATGCATGTGTGCATGTGTAGGTGTGTTTGCATGTACAGTATGTACATCCCAATAGTATTTATTATTCTGATAATCATTAATCATTTTTCAAATGAAAATGTAAAACATTGTCCAGTTCCAGCCTCTGAAACATTTGGATTTGTTGCTTTCATTGTTTTATGTGATAGTAAACTGAATACATTTGGGTTTTAGACAGTTGACCAGATGTAACGAGTGTTCTGGAATCATGGCATGACCGTGATGGGTGTTTTTCACCTTCTCTGACTTTTATAGACCAAACAATCAGTCTGGGTTAGCTTAACAATCTGCTGGTGGGTAGAGCAGTCATCTCCCACCCGGAAGGCTGAAGGTTCAAATCTCAGTGCCCACTGTCCAAGTGTCGTTGGACAAGACTGAATGCCCCCGATGGTTAGAGGCATCAGTTAGAGTTGGCGTCACAGATGACTGCCTCGGTTCTGCACTGGAAACAAGTTCCTTGTGTGTAACATAATTTGCCAATAAATGTGATTATCCTGATAAATGAAACTGAAAGTATTAATTTACTGTAGTGGCAGCTGTACAGAACATCTGAGCACATCCTCAGTTGTTTAACTTTATTTGTTAATAAGGACATTACTCAAATGTCAGTTCAACATTATGAATGGAAACAAATCTTGAATTTTTACTTTATGTATCTTTTATTCAGTAGCTGCAGTCTTATTTTAAAAATACACCCAGCAAAGTTAATAGCGGAGTATTTGTATACTTTCAAACAGCGAGTTGGAAGGAAATTTGGGGTTTAAATGAAATGCAGACAACTACAACAACATCATCCTTAAGTAGCAGTGGCTACTGTACATGCAGTATTTAGTAGTCACAGTTTTATTTTAAGTACAGTTTGTGTTCTGATTCGTGATGAGATACAATAAGTTTGCTCGAACAGCCACAAGCTGTTGTTTTTCTACCAGAGTTAAATCTAGCAGGTGTATTTAAACCCATTTCTGGTAACAGAAGATGAACAAGCAGTTTCCATCATGTGATTTTACTTTTATGCTAATTAGCAATTTTGGTTTTTAAACAGAGAAAGAGAGATGGTTTCTCTGTTAATACAGTTAATAAATGACCATCTACATTGTGCTGCTGTCCTGGCAGTTATCAAGGTTGAATGCTCTTAACACGTGCACACACATGCATGTCCTCAGTAACTTCTAATTTATACCATCTGAACGTGAACTTCAAGAGCTGGCTTTAATGTAAGTAAAAATATGATGAGATATTTGAATTCGCCAAAAAAATCCTCTGGGTTAACTTAACAATCTGCTGGAGAAAATTACACTTTTTTATTATAATATTATTTCAGTCTCTTTCCTCTTAATTCTCCTCTCTACTTTCTTATTTTGTTCTCTCCCTCTTCACACACAAGGAAAGTTACAGAGTGAGTTTGCACAACTACTGTGACTTGGGTGGCTTTAAAAGTGTTCTTTATTCATGTGTTATTTGTTTATGTGGATTAATTATTAAAGATTTGGTGCATTTTACAAAGGTTTGAGTCTGCAGATAATGATTCCTCTCCACTCTCTCCCAATGGGTTGTGTTTGTAATTTTCTTGAATATAAAAGTTGCATAATTCATGTGTATTGGTGGGCCACATCTATTAATTATGTCAGTCTTTTAGGTGCTCACATCTTTATCATGTCTTCTTTTCCTTCTATTCTTTCTCTGTCTTCCTCTCCCTGTATCTTCTTCTCTGAATCACAACAGCAGTGAAGACTCTGCAGTGTTTTCCCCTCGGTTCATCTTTCTTATTCCACAGTTCACGAGGGTCAAATGGACTGTGTCCAAGTTTCAACTAGAAAAAGATGAAAGGAAATAGTGAGGAAAATAAAAAGTTTGCAGTGCTGCTGTGATGTAAATGCCCTTATTTAGTAATTTATAGAAGAGGGAATTGAGCGCAACTCTTTGGAGATTCATAAACTATTGATGTGTCTAATCTTTCAGATCCTGCCAACATGATGATCATGATCTGTGTTAGTGTGAGTTGCTGCAACCTACTCCCCCCTCCCTCTCCTCTCTCCCTCCCCCAAAACTCTTGTTTCTGTCACTTTACCTCTGTTCTCTCTTCGTCTTCACTTTCACTCCAAATATTCAACACCGTTGCTCATCATGAAATGTCTTGATCAGGTGTGTAATGTCTTACTACAATACATCCCTTTTGTCAGAGTTCATAACGTTGGGAATTTTTGGCTGGAAACAATATAAAAATGTCTTGTCAAACTTGTCAAAGCTGGCGTAGACAAATAATCACATAAGATAAACGTCATTCTGTCAGCTTTTATGCTGCTTCACATTTGATTTATTAAGCGTGAGCCAGTAATTTTATCATGAATTTCCAGTTAAAAACTGTCTCAGCCCTCTTCTCACCCCTCCTCTCACAAATCTGGTAAAATGTGACCACTGAACAATGAACCTCCCTTTCTCTTCATACAAAAGAAAAGAAAGAAAAGAAGGAAAGGCTCCTCCTCTCTGCAAATGTGTAAAAGATAGTGATACTGTGTGTGAGTTGTTTCCTTGATCTCTTACATTCACTTCATCACCTGCAGCCTTGTCTCACAATATAGACAACTTAAACCCATTCTACTCATTTACTACACACAATTATCTCTATAAGAAACAGGTTATTTCTCTTACACAAACTTGACCCTGACGCTCACCTTACACACATTATGTTCAGTTTTCTGTGACGTGCATGTTAACGCAGTTCAGTTTCCACACAACATATACACAACCCAAATTAAATTCCTATAATTACTGTAGGTCTACAGTTACAGTAATGTATAATAAAGTTTTTACCACACTGTACAAAAATGTAAAAATGTACAATAACCAGAAGTATAGAAATCAAATAACAAGAAGGCATATTTTCTCCATAGGTGCATCACAGTAAGCTTCACTCCTCGTATAATAAACTCTCCTCTTTCCATCAGTGAAATAATGTGTGGTATAGCAGGAATTCAGATAGAAATATATGCACATCTAAATAATACAACCATCAGTATACGCCAAATCTCCCAGGCTACAATCTCCCCCCTAAGGGCGCATGCCTGGCACTGATTTGTATACAAAACAAATCTAATGTATGCTTTCAACACATATTTAACATATGCCACTCACTGGTAAATTATTCAAGATCAGGGGCTTAAAATTTTTCTTCTTCCAAACAAGTAATGAGGAAATGAGAGGACAATGACTCTGAAGAGAGAAGTAAAAATATTTTGTTCATGTTAATTGAATTGTAATAGTGATGAAATATAATGTACATAGAGCTAATTATCCCCCTGTCTGTATATCTTGCTGGTTTATTTACAAATATATGTATATATATATACTGTATATACAAAATCTCCCCCCTACAAAACAAGCATGTGGTGTCAGTTCAAGTCAGTAACTCACATTCCTGTGTTGATTAACACATGAATTCATCCAGAAGCTGGACCATGAAGGTTAAATGTGTTCAGGAGGTGATTTGTAACTTGCAGATGATTCAGAACACAGCCGTGTAAAATGTTGTTCAGCATACTAACCAACTAACCACCATCAGATGCACAGCAAAATAGAAACACAAGCACACAGACACAAACACATATACATTTCTAACCATTACACAAAGACAAATACATGCACACATACACAGACACTTACAGACACACCAGCCCCCTCGCAATCTTTCTTACAAATGCTTCTTTGGCACAGACATGTTTACTCACACACACACACACATACTCAGAATGTGCACAGAAATGTTGCAGGCTCAGATGTAGTCCCCGCATGTCTTTGCCATCAGCATGTTTAACATGTTTCATATAGGATTAAGTACAAAAACCCCTGAAAGGATGAAAAATGTTTGTATCCTGTTTGATATCAAAGACTACAGTTGGGGAATAATAACATTTTTACTGGCTCCAAATCCAGACGTGATTCCACTTACACTACTGAATCAGAAGCCGTATGCATTCATTTATCCAGTCATAATCTGGTTTATCTTTTAAAATTAAACTTTAGACCTTTAATCCTCTCTTGTTGACTGTGAAGGCAGAGTTACTGCAGTTTCAAGTGACAGCCTTGTTAATGTAGAAATGCTGATTTAATGTCAAGTATTAAAACAGGTGTAGCCTACTGTAGTTAACTTTACTTCATTTTCATAATCTGCTTTGTCCAATGCCAAATGCAAAGTTGATACATAAATTGTCATAAAAACAACAAATAAATAAATTGAATTCTAGTGAAAGTATGGTAAAATATAGCACTTTAACACAACAACAGTAAAGATTTCACATTAGCTGTGTGACACTGTCAGTGCTGATTAGATACAGCTGATATTTTGCAGCAGGA
>NW_018127892.1:5122288-5135826 GCF_001952655.1 Monopterus albus | reverse complement strand
ACCTTGATTTGTTTATGTTAGAGCTAATCAATCCACATTTTCCGCAAAATAGGCAATTGATTCAAATCATTATCAACTACTGGATGTGAACTTGATGTGAGTCGGGCTCTGTGTTGTGGTTCACATCCCATTTTCTGCACATAACCATGACCATAATCACCATAAAGAGCCCAGGACATGTTCACTTCCAGCCATTTAATGTTTAATCTTGGGTATCTCTAGATTAGCTTTGCTCCCATCATAACTGCAAATAGTCTGTAATTATTTTAGAATGATAAAACCCCAGAGCCTCTTCCTGAAAATGAGAGGATAGTTCGTGAATGCACACAGCCCCTGCTGCCAGTGTTGTGTCGAAATCTGTTTCCCCATCGAGATGTTTCCCCTAACCTGAATCCTAACATTATCCTAATCTCAACCACTGAGGTGTTCGCTATATGAAACCAAGCTTTGATCAGGAGAAACGTATCATGACGGGGGAAGGCTTTTCGACACAAGACCAGTCAGGAAGACAGGACAACGCATAAACAAAAAACAAAACTGCAACAGCATTAATTTATTTAAATTTCTTCTCCATAGATCAGTAAACAAAGATATATGTACTGATGAAAACATATGTGTAACACTCTAAACAAAGCAGACAATTGAGAAACCTCATATTAACTGGCATAATGCAGACATAGTAACTTCTCCAGCCTTACAGTTCTCTACAGAAACAACAAATTTACAGACATGCAACATGGATGGGTTTTTTTTTAAACTTACCGTTATGTCCCACCAAGTAGTAGAAACATCAGATCCTAGGATGGTAAATCCAAACGGTGATCAGAAAAAAGCATGATATGGGCTCTTGAAGCAAATAGACTATGTAAACTTGATCCTGACCTTGGAAATGGATTTTCATATATGTTAGATTGCGAAATAGAGTTAAAAGCTCCAAAAGCAGCTAATAAATGGAGACTGAGCTAAGTTATTATTATTACTATTATTTGGTCAATATTAGTTTCTTTTAACCATGGTCATTCCCTAACTTTAATTCAACTTTGTAGCCTAAATGTCGTCAGCCATATAGAGATGATCGGTTACATAAAATACACAGCTTTTGTACTGGTCATGATGTATGCAGTGGTATTAGAAAGTGCTCAGATGGGTTATTTTGGAAGACTATGACAAACAACCTCTTTGGCCTGGAGGACTTACTGGGTTATGAGCAACTCCTAAGCCCCAGAGTCAACAAGGTCAAAGGAGTCAGAGATCTGCTGCATGCACTGCTACAACCTCTCCTCCTGCCTTTGTTCTTATCACCTTCACTCTCTCTAACCCTTTATAATTTTCTTTTTTCACTAAATGCTTGTCAGGTCTCCTTCCCTTGCTTTTCTGTCCCTCTCTATCACTCTGCCTGCTGCGCTCCCTCCTCTCTCTGAGTAAGAATAAGGAGCAGCGCTGCTATTCAGAGCGGTAATTACATTTCTGTCCTTTGTTGGAGCCGAGTGTTATTTTCCATTAATGGTTGGACATATTATATAAGAGAGTCTTTATGGGAGTGATAATGGTTGGGAAGAGAGGAGCTGGCAAACTGGCGAGTGTATCAGTGTTGCTCTTTTTCACAGAGGGGACATGGTGAGGCTTTCATTAATTCTTAAAGAGCACATACCTAACCCCGCACACATGGAACACACGTGCGAACAAGGTAAAAAGTGACACGCACAAATAGAGGACACAGATACACTCACATGTAAATATATAGTTGTCCCCATACACACATACCTAGTTCACACACTCAGACACACACTCACCATTCAGAGAAACTGAGAAATAGGTCATGGTGATATGCTGATGCAGAGGTTATGCCCAGTTTCATGGTATAATTTATTCATCTGTTGTTTGCAAAATGCTATATGAAATATAGATGGTCTGAGTTTGGTTTTAATGTTTCATACGACCATGACTGTAGGAGCAGGAAGGCTTTGAAACATGGCCTCTGCCACACACTCAGTGAAATCATACTTGATGGATGGGTGCTAAGAGGCAACAGAAGGTGACAAGGATGTTAGTGACATGTTAGCAATGAGTACGCTGAATACATTTACTGTGCTGTATGTGTATGTAGTTGAATTTACACAGGAATTTGTATATGTGTGTGTGTGTGTATGTGTGTGTATCTTGCAAAGTTGCGTTGTTTTTAGTTCAAACCTTTCTTGGATGAATTTAACCACAACTAAATGTTATCAAATCTTTATGGGAAATCCTGGTTTCCATAGGTTAAACTGAAAAGCCTTATGAATCAGTATATTACCATTATAATTTAATGAATTTCCTGTTGATGCAGAGTGTAGATAAAGCATAAAATGACATATAATAATGATTATGACATACACAGTGAGGGATTGGTTATATGTAGACAATGGCAAATTTGTTAGAAGGAAGAACCTACATCTCTAATACTTTTAATGGCTGGACTCTGTATTTACAACATATCTTTAATTCCCACAACCTTAATCTATCACCCACAACATCAAACCTCACCATAGCCACTGTCTGTCTTCATGTTGTCCTGATTTTTGTCATTTCACATATACCTTCTGAAATGAGATGTGTAGTTATATTTGCCAGTGTTTCTGATGTTTAGTCACTACATGTAGTAGTGCACACACTGTCTCCTGTTGGAAGGAAGGGTAGCAGAGAATACACCCAGTGTTTCAGTGTGATGCACAGCATGTTTGATCTTCTGTAATAGATACCAGTGTACATGTATAGATGAATGATCAGTTTGATGGATGACAGAAAAGTCTAATAAGTTGTTTCAGTGTTATTTGTAGCATATCCCCTTTGATTGTATGCAGCTATGGTTTCCCCATGATGCCTGTACATGACAAGATTGGTGTGCTCTAGTAAAAGGTAAAACAAGAAGCCAATGTATCCTGTAAATATAATGGCAGGAAAAACTCACACCACATAGCCATGTAGCGTCACTATTACTGCTAGAGCAAAGCATGATGGGAAGTGACAGTGCTGCCTGGGGCAACATGAAAGAGAGGAGACAGAGATGGAAAAGGAAAAGGAAGGGAAGCAGGACATGGGGTGAGCTGCATTTTTGTATCAGGGTATATAGCAACCCACAGAACTAGGTTAGAAGGACAGTGGATCTGCCCACTGGATCTTCTCTCCTGATATTTTTTGAGTTCAAGATGATGATGGAGTAATGGAAAACGTCTGTGAATACTGTAGAGGTGGTTTTGTAGTAATAAAGATATAGTTTGATGAAATGAAATTCTTAAAACTACTTGGTCAAATTCCACATCATCCAGTCGCTTGTGCAGATCATTTAAGCAATTTGACACATTAATGCAAATGATTATGTACAATAATCTGCTGTTTCCTACATTATCTGTCGCTTATGGCATGCTGATCAAAATGTATTATATCTGAAAAGCTGGAACCATCAAACTGTAACATATTCTATTTGTAATAAGTAGTGTATGTAAAAGCATCTACACAGTCCTGTAACACTAAACAGGGTCATAGTGAGAAGAACAAATGAGACAAACAACCCACACTGGTCAGATTTGAGCAACCTTACAAACCTGTTATTAATCACACACATTAACACTTAGTACAAAGTCTGTTATTGTACTCTGAAAGTCAAGCTGTTTGTTCTTGTCTCAAAAGGACGGGTGTGATTGATTTTATCATGCTGAGAAGGATTTAATATGGTGTCCTTTAGCGCCACTATTGTACAATATGTGCCTGCAAAGGCAACACTGCAGTGTAATCATAACATCTCTGCTACATAATAGCTTGCAAGTAAAGATGCTGTGTTGTTTTAAAAACATTTTTTCAGCTGTTTTGCATTAAGGCAAATAGATCATTGCAGGATGATACAATGAGTTCTGTGTGAAATGTACATAGAAAATGTGTGTGTGTGTCATAGGCATGTGTTATTTGGAGTTTTGGCTTACAAAAAATTATTTGATTGTGGGGTTGTTTTTTTTAAGTTAATGTTTTATTGATAGATTAAATTGTGAAGGTTTAAATTTGACAAATCAAACTGGGCTGCCCGACAATCAACACGGGGCCAGATGTTTATGCCTAAAAACATGTTGAGAATGTTTGTGAATGTTAAAATTAATATTTTCACAAAGATTAACAGATCTACAGTTTCAGTTTCAGTAGCAGCAGTGTGGCAGTGAAGCAGTGGGCCAGGCACAGGAAGTTCATATAGCACCATGTATAGCACATTTCATTCATGCAGCAAACATTCAAGACAACTAATTGTGTGATTTGAGTAATGGGGGGCCTGTGCCCCAATACAGCTTTAAGTCTAGCAACGCCCCTGGTGTCTGTGTTTGAAAAATCATGTTTAACATTTCCATATAAATGAGTGCATGTGTTTGCAATGTGTGACAAAATGTCTATAATGGTTTAACAATATCACATTGTTAGTCTGCATAATCAAAATACTTAAAATTAGCTAATACAATGAAGGATTAACAGTTTGTACATGGTCTTTCTGCACAAGACTGTTTTGTGTGTGTGTAAAAATAGCATAAACAGACAGGGGCTGGGAGGAGGATTACAGAGGCCACGACTATGACTGATTCACTGGCCGACTTGAGTTTTGTAGAGCAAATGAGAGAAAAAAAGAAAATCGTAGAGAAAGCAGAAGTGAAAAAACAAGACTCAAAACTGGTGAAATCGAGGCAGAAGGCAGACTTTATTTATGGACTTGGAGTAAAACACCATGAAACTGCATCAGAGGTTGAATTTGTCTTCTAAAAAGCCATGTAAAGACTCACTTTGTGTCTCACACACACACTCTGAAGCACATATATATGCTGCCAATACACACACATGCTAGATAGATAGATAGATAGACAGACAGACAGATAGATAGACATTAAAACGAATGTGCACCCACTGCATATTCTCTTGCACCCATCACCTCATTGGTCAGGTTGAGGGGCTCGCAGAACTGGGTGGGGAGACTGAATCAGTATCCAGGGAGAAAGAAGGGGATCACATCTGGACCACAGGCTGAAGAAGAGCAGGAGAAGGAGGAGGGGTGGAACATGGACTACGTTGAATGAATCATTGCCCTAACATGCACACATACACACACACACACCATCACCCTATCTACCCTTCCCCATAGCATGTTGCACCCACTACTGTACAGCTGCCAGCCCCCCTTTAAAAGCCCTCTAACACAGTTGCAGTGACAGTGCATTCAGCTCACAGAGAAGCTCAAACAGCCGTACGCAGACTGTAACTGTATCCACTTTCATTTCCATTTCATAGTTTTGGGATATAACATCCATTAGACTCAACAAGGGAAACTTTATAGAAAAAGACACATTAACATTTTTTTTGTATTTTTGTATGCTTGAAATTTTCAGATCAATTTAAAGGTGCACCCTGTAGCCATGTTTGCCCTGCTGTAAATATCAACTCACAGCTAATGGCATTTACGCTGACATTTCTGCCACTCTGTTTTTCTTTGCAGATAGTGTTAATGTGTGCTGTGATGCTTCCTTATAAGAATGCTGCCCCTTAGCCTTTTTCTTCCTCCATGACTGTTTTCCACAAACCCAGACACAGACATACTGTAGATGCAGCCAGGCAGTCAATAGAGCTCCAGTGTGATGTGGTGATTGTGCTGGTCAATGTGCTCTGCTGTGTGACTGCATGCCCCCAAGACTGAGGCTGAGTCTAGACACGAGTCAGCCAAGCCGCCCTGCTGACCTATATTCTACAGTTACACCAAGTGAGAGGCATAGAGAAACAGATAGAGAGGGAGAGAGGGGAAGAGCAGGAGAATATAGAGGAAGATCGATGGGGGAGCCATGAAAAGAGGATGCAGAAAGTGATAGGCTGCCATAAAGTCAGAGAGCAAAATGAGAGAAGTGGGTTAGAGACGGGAACGAGAGCAAGCGATCACACAGACAGGAAAGAGGGGGATGGAGAGTGGAAAAGAGGGAAAGCGAGGGACTGATGCAGATATGGATAATTCAGAATGAGTTAAAAGGGGGAAGGGATAGGAGGAGAGAAGAGACTGAAAGTGTCAGTCACTAAAGCAAAGACAGCGCAACGGATAAGTGTAGTATGTAATGCAAAAAAACAAAAAAAAAAACAGAAGACAGAGCTGTTAAAAAAATCCCAAGAGGAGGATGATCAACACATTCAATTATCACCATAATACCCTAGGAAAGCACTGATTAGATGCATCAAAACTTACATCAGAATATTATCGTCAAACCATGTTCACTGTGATTGTCATTGTAACCCATGTCAAGCATTTCTATGTATATAACAACTAGTCATTTCCAGTTGATTCCAAGAGAAAACTGATCATGATCAATTGATGAGCACGGTCAGCAGCATGTGTGTATATTCTGTTGTTTAGCATTCATAAAACTTGCAGAAATCACCTCAATAATAATTTGTTGTTGAGTCGCATTTGGTAAGCTGCAGAACCAGACCTGACCATTAACAGATATACTGATTTTCTCGCTTTGTGTTTTGCCAGGAAACACAATTGCAACTTTAAAGTTAATACAATGATACCAGTCAAATAGAAAATAGAAAATCTGTTACAGTATCTTAATATAATGTATGGTTATGTTATGTGTACATTTATTCAGTTTTTGCCTATTAAAATTTTATGCTTATTGTCATTTTTTCTGCAGTGTGTTTTTGTGTGCATCAGTGCTGAGAACAGCCTCCAGTAGCATCATATTATTGTGAATACATGATCAGTGGTATTACTCCTATTATTTTAGGCATAACAGTCCTCATATTGACAAGGTTTATACACATTCAAACTCAATAAAGCTGCTGTAAAGTAACTTGGCGTTTACTATATCAAGTATAATCCTCAATAGACAAATCATCATTTGTGTCTTTCCAATTTTTTCTTTCTCTTTTCCCCATTACTCCCATCTATGGGAGGATGAATAGGCCCAGACAGAAGAGGACAAAGACTTAACATGTTTTTCTCTCCTTTCTTCTGAGCATTGAGAGGATGAGCTGGACTGCACTAATAGTCTTTGTGTGAGTGAATGGGACAGAGGGCTTTTTGTGTGTGTGTTCCAGACAGAGGCACATAAGGCAAGACTTAAGTAGATGTTCGCCAAAGCGTACATAATGCCAGGGAAATATCAACTAATCCCTACACCCTTCTACCCTATACCCCTCCCTCAACATCAATTTTTGTCCTCCTCCTGCTCTTCATTACCATCATCATTCTAGTTTGTTGCTACATGAAATTCTTAAAGTAATATTTATCATGAAATTTCTAAGTCAGACAAAAAGGAATTTAGGAAAGAAAGTGTCTAAATCAGAAATCAGATATGTACATTCAGACCTGTGCTCTGCTGCACTCTCTCTTTCACGCTCACACACAAACACTCTATGGGGGGTTGTTGTTGTTTCTTAATCCTGGTGGATTAACAGAATAACAGACTCATTTTACCTCAGCCCAAACAAAGAGAGATGTCAAATCATGCACCCAATGTTAAAGGTGATGATCGCATTAACATGATGAAGCTATATGTGAGTGCAAATGTGTGTGTATGTTGGTGGTGGTGGGGCATCCACTCCGTGATGGTAAAAAAGGAAAAAGATTAAATTCATGTATATATATACATGCATATATATATATAAAGCCACAGTGTTACAGCATGCACCAGCACTCTGCAGCACAGGATGTCATATCAATGTGTTAACTCCAGAAGTGTTACAGAGCTGCTTAAAGACGCTGTGTAAGAAGTATTCTGTCAAACCATGGTGCTGCAGTGTCCACTAATCCACATGCTAGACTCCAGATTAACAAGAGGGGATGGAGTTTTGGATGAGGGAGGGGCTAAAAACATGCTGCCCTGTCCCTCCCCCAACCCCACACCATCATTGCATACATACACACACATGATTGGTCCCCCTCCCTTCAGATTATAGTGCTTAGTGCCGCCCCTAAGTGACAGACATTAAGAGGATCTCTGGGTGGCGTCCCCCATGGCTCCATTTAGAAAAGCCTCCCTAGGCTGAACACCTACAGAGAGGTCTGAGGTTATAGGTCAAGAGTTAAGCATAGGAAGGAAATGGCATGAGGAGGTGATAAACTACACATCTGTTTGTTTTGATCAGAGTGATTACTGTACATCAGGGCAATAATGTCTCAAGTGAACAAGGTAGAAAAATGATTCAAATTTACTAAAGAGAAAAAAACAGTGGAGAGTGAAATCTGATTATAACTGGAAATGACACAAAACAATAGTCCATGATGAGACATGAAGTCATTTGTACTGTAACTATTCTGGAATAGGTAAATCTGCACACACACTAAAACCGTACATACAGTAGTTTCAGTGGGCCTCTTACATGAAGACTATGTCAGGAAGTGTTTCCCTGCAAGTCACCTGACCTTTTGTGACCTATCAGTGAACATTAAACAAAGATACTAATTTGCAAAGCTGTTCCTCCGTTCTCCACTGTTTAATTCATCACAAGCCACTTCAGAAAATCAATATAACTATCAAGTTGCCTCAGACATGAAAGTCTCACAGTTGACAATTTCCTCCCCATTTCAACATCAGTGTTTATAAAGCTCTCCCACCGAAATCAATGGTGCTGAAATTATTTTGAGAAAGAAAGAACCTATATATAGCATAAGCCTATCTATATCTATATCTATATCTTTAACTATATCTATATCTATATATCTATGGATAGATAGATAGAAAGATACAGTATATTATGTGTGTGTGTGTGTATTAAGAGGACCAAGGAGAGAATAAAGAAGGAGAAGTGACTGACTCCAAGTAAAACTCCATTTAATATCTTAATGGCTTTGTGTAGAAAAAAAGATAATAGAGAAATCCAATTAAAATCTAATGATTGGCACTGTAAGGTAGAGACATGAAACTGTTTGTCTGAACCACTGACTCCATATAAAGCTTTGATTAGATGATGCTAGTAATAGTATCAACCAGAATAATAGGTTGTATATTTTTAACTCTGATATACCACAGGCTCTAAGCACTTAACACAGATGTACAGCACCATATCATCAAAAAAAAAGAAAAGGTGGGGAGGGGGGGTCGCTGTCAAAATGGCTGAATATAAATCATGGAGTAACTCATTACAGAAGACATGAGGATAAATTTTTTTGATTTGCATGAACACTTAAAATTGTATTAAAACATATTCACAGTGTGTATCAGTGAGTGTGTGCTTTTGTGTGTGGGGGCGGGGGTAAGCATTTCCCTTAATGCCTCTCAAGGTGACTTGGCCTTCCTCCTTCAGGGCTTTCCTTTCAATTCTTTTTGGGATTGAAATTATGATGAAGTAATTTTTCTACAGAAATTGCCTATGTCACTTGTGGTATCTCTCTGTGAATTTCTCAAGTGCATTTTCAATCTCTCCATCTCTCTCTGTCCTCTCCATCTCTCATCCCTCCCTCTATGCCTTTCTTTCTCTTTCTCTGAGCTCTCACTTGACATGTCAATGTGTCAATGTCACATTACACGGAGGCAATAAATGCAAAATAATAGTAGAAAAAAAGAGAAACCTCTTTATTTCACACAAGTAAAACAGAATATCATTGAGGTATATGGTCATGTTTATAAATATAGAAAATAGCACAAAAAGACACGTGCACAGACACACAAATACACTCACAAAGTCACAGACATGTGCTCATACCCGCACACATATAGTAGTTTCAGAGAGAAAAATCACCTGCTTGTTTCAGGGGAAAATAAGAAGCAGTGTGGAACATGTCGTCAGATTGGAGAGGAAGATTCCTCAGAGACCTGTGGCCTAATTTCTTATTTTCAAGAGGAAACTTATCTAATTATATATAAGTTAACTTCCTAGTGGTCGATTCAAGGGCAGCAATGACTGATATGAATGAACAGCTTTAAAAGAAACAAGGCTATCACATCCAGGTCTCTTCAGACTAGTCTTCTCTCTTATGTTTCAACAATCATTTCACTGGTGTCCTATTCATGCATAAAGGTAACTTGGCTATCAGGCTGTTTTGTTGCTGAGTTACTGTGTAATTGTGTGTGTCGGTGTGTGTGTGTAATATTTGTAAAACGTGTTTTTATTTCCTGCAACGTGCGGCCAAGGGACTTAAAATGTTACCTTCAAGACTTATAATCTATGGCCATAATCATTAACATGTCAGAGACTTTGCACAACTTTATATGAGTCCGAATGATGTTATAAATATGCAGGATGAGCAATAGCACATTCTGTTCATCCATAACTGTTGAATTAAAAGCAACAATGCTCTGTTTTTCTGATTCTTGTGTCAGACATTAATATAGCTCTGTTTTTCTGATTCTTGTGTCAGAGGCATTGTTATATGTCACACTGGACATTATATTAAACGTCACGCTCCAAACATCAGGATGCCGGTATCTGTATAAAAAGAACATAAGCGACATTAGCCATCTTTTTAAGTTCAGTGTAAATAGGCAAAGTTGCAATATAGGGAGACCATCTTATTGCCAATATAGCAAAGTCTTAATCTGAAAGAGGAAAGTAATGAGCTTAACAAGGCTAGGACTATGCAGCCAAGATAGCAGCTCTGTCAGGCTATATTGTTATATATGATAACGCCAACATGGTCACAATGGCAATGCCAACATGCTGTTGTTTAGTAGGTAACATTTACCAATTAGCGCTAACCACAAAGTACAGCTGAGGGTGAGGAATGTCCTTATTTGTGCAAGGATTTGATATCCAAACGATTTGGTGCTATAGAAAAAGGGGGTCAAAGGTCAACAGCATAAGACTTGATTCAGGAAAAATACTTCCATGTATTCTAACTGATGAAGAGTCGTTCAGACATGTTAGCATGTATATTTCTGTTATACAGTGGTGGAAGAAGTAATCACACTGTTTACTTAAGTGAAAGTAGCAATACCACAGTGTAAAAACACTTTGTTCCTGCATGTAAATTGTTACCGTAGTAAAAGTACAAATGTATTAGCATAAAATACTTATAGTACCAAAGGTAAAAGTACTCATTATGCAGAATGGTACAGTTCATATTAATGTATATGATAGTATTGGACTATAAGTACTGATGAAGTATTATGTACATCGCATTTAACATTACAGCTGATAAAGGTGGAGCTAATGTTAAATACCTTATATGCTTATACTTTGAAGTACTTTACATACTGCTGGGTACTTGCGAATTTCCCACCAGGGATCAATAAATTCTGATGATTATACTCTGTTTAATTAATCTCAGTCTGAAAAGTAACTAGTAACTGAAGTTACCAAATAAATATAGCAAACAGTACAATATTTTTCTGTAATATGTAATGAAGTTGAAGTATAAAGTAGCAGAACATGAAAATACAAATACCTCAAAATTGTATTTACGCTGTAAATGCAGCACTTGAGTAAATGTACTTAGTTACTTTACACCTCTGCTTTTATACTTGTATAGACTTTGAAAGAATTATGATTTCGCAAGAGGAATTCAGTTTTCTATGGTTACTGACAATACTATGCTGAAATGTAGACTCAAACTCTGAAGGAAGAACCAGAATTCCCACTTTGTGGTTGTATGCCCCTGCCAACCAGCCAAATTCACAGGAATGGGATGGACATGAGGTTACTGAGCTTGACTTTTGACCTTTAAACACCAAAATCTAGTCAATTTGTCATTGAGTCCAAGTGGATGTTTATGCCAAATTTAAAGAAACAAGAATGGGCTGGACAGGTGGAGGAACAACCCAAAAACAAAAATAGAAAAAACTTTCTGACAGGACCCTGGATCAACCACTGTATTTGCTTTACATGCAAGTCCAGGGAGGTATGACCTATGGTTACCCAGGACTCCCTTCTCTGTGTAGGTTTGTAGCAATGTTTTTTTTTCCATCTTTGTAGATGCATAACTTCAGCTTTAACCAGAACAGAGTATGAATGGCTGTAATGTCTTGTAATCTAGCCAATAGTCATTGAAATAAATCACTCAAAGCCACAAATGTCAAGATTCTCCTAGAGGAAATGTCAGAGGATCCACTAATTATTTTGGATACAAACTTTCATTTCAATCCATCCAGCTGATTCTAAGATATTTCAGTCAGATCGGCTGACAGACTGACATTGCCATCCCTACAGCCATGCTGCTAGCATCAAACAAGAGATAAACAGAACTCAAGAAATACATTCAAATCAGAAAAAAACGGATGCCAGCATGAGAGAATAATGACAGGCACGTTGGACACAAAATGGATTAATCACCAGCCAAGAAGTTAGACTTCACAACCTTCAAGGCAGGAGGACTGTCAGCCAGACAGGTGGACAGATGGAGAGATCAGGCAGCCAACAGAAACAGAGAGTGAAACATAAATGCAGAAGGACCTGAGATGCCATCTCAGTGCAGAGTGTTGGTTTCTCTCAGCCCTTAGGCATGGCCCGGTCTGCTTCTCCTGCTCCCTCCTCCCTCTTATCACCATATGGACAGAGCAGCCCACACTCCAGAATATCTCATCAAGCAAAAGCTCCATGCTCTTTATTTCCCATCTTGATTCAACACATGATGTACGTATTTGACTATGTTTAAAGTAATTTCTCTGCTATCACTGTGGCTTTGGGAGAACACTGAAATGTTGGCAGTAAGGGGTAATCCTTCTTAATGGAGTCCCCAGCCCTCAGATGGACTGAGGTCCACACAGAGCATAAACCACAAAAGGGCACAATTTGTTGCTCTGACAAAAAGGATGAACCCTTTATTGTACTGTATTTTGACGGGCTACAATAACTACCCCCCTCTTTCACTTCAGCCCCCTCCCTGTCTGTCTTTCACTCTCTTCTTTCCTTTATCTTTTTCTTCTGTCTGCCCATCTTCATGAGTGCTTCATCCTGACCAGTCTGGGGTTTTATCACGCTTGCTTTGGTCATTACATCATAAGCATGGAGATGCTGGTACAGGAGAAATAAGCGATGAAAAAAGGAAGAGCAGGAAAAAGCGCCGCATGCAATGTAGGTCAGTGGAGATGCGCTTGGGGCAGTTGCTCTCTCTGTTTCTCTGTCTTTCTCTCCCAGGGCCACAGCTAAAGAGAGTAAAAGAGACCGGGGGTGAAAGGACCTCTCACCCACACCTGCCCCTCTCATACCTCACACAGACCGACAGAAGCTCCAACAGTAGTGTCTCAGAAAGATTCAGTGACTAACAGATGCTGAACACTGGGTGTGACGTTAACCGCGTATGACAGGAGCAGCCCCTTTTAGCACAGAGAGGACCTTCACTCACTTCTCCACATTCATGACATGATCAGTTACCTTTTGCCAGTATTTCTCTGAACATAGCAAAGAGGTCACCTGGAGTCAGTCCAGGGTGAAAGGGGACCTGGTAGGATTTCCTGTTTCCTTTTGGCTCAGTCTGTCAGGGTTTACCCCAGTGAGCACTGCAGAATGCTGTGGTTAGAAATCTGTTGTAACAATCAAACAAGATCATCACAAATCATCTGAAAGCTCAGCAGTCCCTGATTAACCTTGAAAAATCAACAAAAAAGCCC
>NW_018127892.1:5063473-5122228 GCF_001952655.1 Monopterus albus | reverse complement strand
ACATCTAGCAAGTAAATAAAAATATTTCACACTTAGTTGCACATATTATGCAGCTAGTCTGCAATAATTCTATTGCACTGTGTCACTGGAATAAGAGGACCCCACCATGAAAGCCTCGAATCATCTCATCTGAGCTGCTTTTTTTCTGGAACAGAAAATCAATCAACCTTTCTTTATTGCCTGTAAGGCAGATATAAGCATATATATATGCTTTTATATAATAAGCATAGTACATCATCATTTTACTGCATTTCAAATTGAACATCACTGTGAGATAATCAATTATGGTGATGCTGTAACCTGCTTTGTGCTCTAATCCATGCTCATAGGTATAAGCCATAAAGTATTAAAATGTCATTGATTAAATTAACAAATACTCTATTAAGAATAAGTGTGGTTTTAGGTACCCAGTTTGTTACTATTTCCTACTTTTTTCAAAGAGAATGTGACGCCCTGTGGTGTCTTTAAACCTGCCCAATCTCGCTCCAATGGTATCATGATAATGTTTGTCTGTATCAATCTAAAGTCAGTAGATTAGCTCTTTTATCAATAGTTTTCATCATTGTTATCAATCATCTAAGTTTTTTAAATCAGGCTAATATCTGAACCACAAGCGCCCACCCTCTGTTGACTATAAGACTTGTCTTTACTCCTAAACTATTTTGTATGTGTTCAGTTAGATTAGTCAAACAATTTCTATGAAAAATGTCAAACAAATAGGACGATGAGGAATAAATAACCGTATCCCCCTAGGAAGAATGTTTGCTTTAAGGGAGTCCAGATTAAAGACTGTGCATGCATTTTTTCTTTGCATGCATAAAAAAAGTCTAAATTGCACAGGGTTGACTAAATGTGGAAAGTGACATTAAAAACTTTGCTGTGTACTGCAGCAGCAGAGTGCGCTCAGGCTGCGCGTGTGTGTGTGCAGGCTCCGGGCTGGAGGGTGAGTAGGAGAGAGTGGGAGGAGCGGAAAGTGTTCCAGTCCAATCCGGGCTGCCGGGTAAAGCCTGTCCTATACGCTTTTCCCTCCCTCAGCCTGCAGAAGAGAGTGAAACCCTCCCATAGAGGTGAGAGCGCAGATGTCATGAGACAAGCGACCATACAACCACAGCGCAACGACCGACGCACCTTCCGACCTCACCCCGCCTGTCTGCGCCCCGGTCTGGGATGCTTTTAGCGCAGAGACGCCTCCGCTCAGGGCAGCCAGTGGACATCGAAGCAGATCATCCACACTTTTTTCGTTGTCGTTATTATTTTTAACCAAGGATCATTCCCCCCGCAGCCCCCTCCCATTTCTAAGTGTTTATGTTTATTTCTTCATGACTGCTGCTTTGGGAAGCGAGTCTCAACACCAGCTCCAGCAACGCCAACATGCGAGGTAAGACCATCCCACCGTCGACGTTTCCCCAAGCTTCAGCGCGCGCGCACACACACACACACACACACACACTGTAGACTTATACATACACACGGCACTGCAACCTTTATCCCAGATTTGGCCTTGAAAGTTTACTTTGGGAGTTTTTGACAGCAAAGCCGTTTAGTCACTTTTTTCGCAGCTGGTTGGATTTCTCTGCAGCCTCACCAGCCACCTTACATCATACACGTATAAAAGTTTATTTGGATCAATTTGCTTGTGTGTTTTGAGTATGAATGTGTGTTTTTGTGTGGAACAGGCTTACACTTTGCAAATTCATGCGTAAAGCCGCTGGAGTCTATACTTGAAAATTAAAATTGGTGCATGATATTCGATATTTGACTTTATTCATTTGAGCTCCTCTCCACACAAACAGGAACTACGGAAACACCGCCACCGGATCAGGGCTGATGATGTGCACAAAAAAAAACAGTTTTGTCCTAATGTACTTTATTGAATGTTTCAGGGATAGGCTACTTTGAAAGCGGTCGGCTTGGCCATTTCCGTGGGATATTGAAATTCAATGTCAATGTCGTTCTGCGCGCGCGCACGCGCACATACAGGTTGCAGCATCCCTTTCTATTCTCACTAAGTGCTTTTCTTTATTCCACAAAGCAGAAAATTCTTTGTTTTTTTGTTTCTCCAACAGGCCTATTTGCAATTTATCGGCCATTACACTAAAAATCAAACACAAATGCTGCAATATTAAACACGATCATTATCAGCTTAGTGTTTTTTTTTAAGTATTTTATTTGCTCTTCTTGATGTTGTGCAATTATCGCTGACACCAAGTCGCAACACTCGTTTAACTTGGTTGAGCGCTTCATTTATTAGTCAGTCTGTCTTTAATTGGCCGAACCTCCTCGTCTTTCTATTTGACACTGGGAACTATTAAACTGTTTCACAAGGACGTGGAAAAGGAAGAGAGAGGTTGTTGGAGAATTCTGATACATATGCAGAAAAACTAAACCTCACATAACACTAAAAAGTCGCCACTATAAGGCAAAATAATCAGCTGTTGAGATAAGCAGCTTGCATCTGCTTAAAAATGAAACGCATTTACTGACAGTTTTCACTGGACTATGGTCATGTTGTAATTACATGTATAGTTTTGTTGTTGTAGCCTATAGTGTGAGCTGAGATCACAGGATAAATTATTGGCCATTATTGTTATTTAACTGATTACTTTATTATTAGTAACTAGGTAATTATCATTAGTAATTATTATGATGATAAACAGGAACAGCTTCTCCAACAATAAAGATAATTGTAATCCACTTAAAATAAAGTGTCAAACATGTACTGTGGCTAAAACTGTTGATGCATCACATCTATCTATCTATCCATCTATCTATCTATCTATCTATCTATCTATCTATCTATCTATCTATCTATCTATCTATCGCTTTCTGTTATTTCAGCTTCAGGTCATCAAATAAAGGAAAGGAAAAAACATGAGGAGGCCACAGCACCCACCCCTCCAGCTCCTCTTTCACTTTAATCCAAGGCAAACTCCATTGTCATGTACCTTGTATTTTATCCACACTTTAATGGGCCCTGTGACCGCTCTCATGCATAGGAGGCTTTGGGGGGCATACAGAAAACTTATGCTTTTACTTTATAGCAGTGGTTAGTAGAAGAGGTCCCTAAAGCATCTCTCTCACCCCTCTTTCTCCATGTTTTGTCAGATAGAATTAAATCAGCGTGGGCTGTGCGGCCCCCACTCTCAACCTGTGTGTGTGTGGAGTCTCGGCTACCCTTACACAGAAATGCGCTCACAACCACAAGGTTATAAAAAAAATAGAGGCCCCTTATGAGACGTGGTAATTATTATTTAACAATAGCCACAACTCCTGAAGCCCTGACCAAAGATGATGTCACCCCGCCGCCCGGCCAGGAAGAGGCACAGAAACACCACATAGAATAATATCATCAGGGCCATTTCTGCATCTCAGAAAATGGAGCATTGTGCTTTTTTCCCACTATGGCTCAGTGTTGTGTACGATGTTATAAACAGGATTATTATTTCTGTATTCTCAACAGCAACATAATGATGCTGCTCTGTGAACAGTGTTCCTGTAAACCCCAACAAAGACGTTGTGTAATAATATCATCATCAGTAAGAGTGGTGTAGTCATTTTGTGTTGCAAACTGTTTTGGTGATAGCCAAGTTTCATTTTTAAGATTTAGCCCTTCATAAAAAAAATGAACAACAATAATAAATAAATAAATAACAGAACTGATTTCATTCTGTAGTCTATTTTGATTACACTTACTGGTAATAATTTTAATCATGGAAATTAAATGTTATTCAGTCTAAACAAGACTTGTTTTGCCATAATTATGCATGGACACCCAGAGGACATCTGAGCCGATCAACATCCTCCTACCAAACATTTCATCTAGTCAATATATATTTACTATCAACATGAACACAGACCTCTACTGAGATCTCTGCTAAAGACAATCAAACATATATACAGAGTTGTACATTGCATATGAACATTTGCATAAATTTACAAATTGTCTGAAACATAAATGCAAGTGTCGGCATGTCAATAGTTTCCTATTTTCACAGAGGTTTTTGCATTAGGTCCCATTAGCCTGAGCATGTGTACACGTGTTACTGGTATATCCCTGAGAGCTGTTACACAACATACTGTAGATGGGACGGCACCTGGGCCAGACAGGTCAAAGAGTCAAAGAGATGGAGGCAGTGACAGGGGAGCAGGGGTTTACCGCACGCATTTGACCTCCTCTGTTAGTGATATGTGTCCACCACTACCTCCCATCCTCCTTCACTATGGGAGAAGACAAGATGGTAGAAACTGGGAGCATGTCAGGGTAAAGTGGTGATGAGCGGTGGCAAAAGAAGAGGACAGGAATGACGGTGATAATTCATTGGCGTTAATTTCAAACTAGACATTATTTATATTACTTACATTCAGAATATTGGCAGAAAAGCACTCACACTCACACAGCTACTATGCATGATGGCCTCATGCCAATATAATTAGTCCCATCCTGCTTTGCATTGAGGTCTGTGCAAGCATTGATTTGTTGGATTCTAAAGCATGCTAGGATCAATTTTTACCCCAAGCCAACGGAAGCAGTTTGTTTAGATAAATATATACCACATACCAAAGATTTACTTTACCTTTAATGTTACAAGTTAGCATCTGCTAGATCTGTAACCATTGGCTCTAAATAAGTATTAGCTCACTTATTTTCAGTTTGTGTTGCTGTTATAATATTTATGCCTATTATTGTTTATAATATGTATGAAATAGATCAATGTGTTTATAAGATTATATGCAAACATTGAATAAATGTAAATAGATGCAAACACTGATTAATGTAGTTGTACAGTTAAAATCATAAGTGCATATTAATGTGCTTGTCAACAGCTATAACTCCTCCTGTGGTTACCCATAAGTGTATAAACAGATAATAAAACACAGGTGTAATAATATGAAATATGTCATAGGAGCTGTTCTAATTGCTGACAACTGTACAAAAAAAGAGAACTTCAGCTATATTATACTCTTATAAACATTTATTAAATGTTTATACTCTGCTTTAAAATGAAATAGAGGAGTTAAAATAAAAGTGTCACAGTTTGTCCCAAAACATGATTAAAATTATTAACAAGGAGTTTGCAAGAGGCACCAGTGTTACTAATGAACTGCACCAACAATGCACGGTTACACCAACATATGATCTGACATTCGTCATACTCATTCATGAAGGGGCCTATTTGGAAACCAGCAGCACCAGCCTCAGTCAGAAACAGCAGGCTAGTGCACAGGTTGTGCCACTAAATCACCGTTTTCCATTGTCACCATGAAATTACTTATTATGCACAACAGTGGGCACCTGGCCTGCAGTGAATCTCTGGTTTGAAGTGTTATCAGGGCATGTGTGGTCTGTTGTCGAGCTCGGTGTGGTTGTTTGTGTTATTTATTGTGTGTTTGTGCTGACTAATGGCCCAGTGTTATGTAAGAAGAGAGCAGAAATTACCACGAGCCAATACAGGCCACGCTGTTAATCCCTCACAGCCCTACTGACTGACTGAGGTACCACCAGAATGCAGTTGTAACACACACGACTACTGTCAGGACACACTTCCCCTGGCCATGCACCTGTCTTCAGATACCCACAGTCTAATCCTCACCTGGCATGTTTGCCCAACTTCTTCTTTTTCATAACCATATACTCAGACCATCCAGCCATACTGTGTGTGTGGCCTGGATGGCACGTCTGTGATCCCACTGAGCTGCTATCGTAGCTCATGTTTGTTTAGCGTGTACTCATAGTGCACTTCGTGTTGGTTTTATCCTTCTGCGGCTGTCTGGGGGAGTCTAGACAAACAGTTTTTCTCCTCTCTGTTTTTTTTTTTTAAATCTTTATACACACAAAGCATGGGCTATGCGGCACTCTTCGGAATGTGTCTCCACTTTCTCTTATCCAGAAGGGATTGCAGCCTGAACTACTACTAAACTCTAATTCTGCCATTAAGTTTTAGAGTCCTCTGGCAGCTTCTTTTGTTTTGCCAGTTTTGCTCATCCATAAAGGCAGCACGTGTCAATGGAGGCACAATGATATTCAGTATTCACATTTTCCTCCAGTTTAAGTACAAACCAGGTGAAGGAGGTGACTGCGCTTGTTAGTACAAACATGCCATTGGAGGCTGTAACTTTCATAGAAAATATATAGTATCAAGAACAGGAATTCTATTTGCTGGTTTGTAATTGGTCTAGTTTTGTGGGGAGAGATGTAGAGTGCACTGCAGGATGATCCAAAATCAGAGAGCGTGTTCAGCTGCACGTCTAAACTCTGGTTTCAACAGTCACTGTCATGTAGAAGTCACAGTCTGTGAAGTGAATACATGGCAAATGAAGGTTAAAGCAGGAGGAACAGTAAAGAAAATGAAGTGAGATAACAGAGAGAGCAAGAGAGAGAGAGATTTAACAGTTACATAATAGTGCAACCATGTGTGTGTTTGTGTTTGCTTGAGCAAGAGAGCATGTGCCTATGTGTAACAATGAGGTATAACTGAGAAGAGAGTGGCTAAAACACCCAATTTATGTTTACTTGCATGTATAGTAACACACACAATGCAAACATTTAAACTTTCCTGTCCTGACACTGCACTTGCTACCTTAAGCCATTAATAACGCCAGGAGCTGTAATAGCAGCATCCAAAGTCCACACTTGCAAACCACCTATTAGACTTTAGCTAACACTCAAAGCAGATTAGTCCATATCCTGTATGTGTGACTGGGTACAATTCCAGCCTCTACTTTATATAAGGTCAAAGGCAGGACATATAAATGAAATGCTCCTTTAGGGGTTAAGAAAAGTTCTCTCAGAGTAAATGAAACCTTAAAATCCTATTGATTTATCTAAAAATTGTATTGCTGCACAGCTGAAAAACAAAACTTTTTTCTTGTTATTAAATACTGACATTTTGAGGATAAATGGTTTTCATTAAAAGAGAAAAGGAACAAAATGGGCTCCTTAAAAGTACTATATTGTTGTTATTGACAATCCCTGTTGCCAATAAAGCCACCTGCCCATAGTTATAAGTGCAAATTAGTAATCTAAAATCTATAATGGTAAATGCCTGCACTTTGTGAAGGTGTTCAGTGCTGGCAGGTGCATCACACACACTAGAAACAATAAGTCTGTAATATGACTTAGCCTACTGCAGCATCTTTTCTTAATGACAAAGATTAGCTTGTTTTAGTGCTAGTAATCTCATTGAAGAGACACTTTCACATGCCTCTGTCTCTCTCTCTCTCGCTCGCTGGGTCCAAATCCTGAACTACCTCTCTTGACCCACGTGTGTCTGTTGACTGACTGTTGACGAGACATCTCCCGCCATTCACGAAGAGAATGCAATTCTGAAGCCAAGACTGCTGCTGCTACTTTTCCTCTCTTGACTCTGACATTCATAATGCATTCTGTTAAATCTTCCCACCAGAGAGAAGGAGACAGAGCAGGTGAAGAGCAGCGGAGGCCGAGTCGAGCTGAGCTGAGCTGTGTGTTAGTCTTTGTGATCAATTTGCCTCTGTGAGAGATGCCCCTGGGGCCACTTTGGGGAGAACCTTGTTAGGCTGAGTTAAATTGTTGCCTGAGGCGAGCTATTAGCGGCCATCTCTGGGAGAGGACACACACATACGCTTGTACACATGCGTGCTCCCACACTCACTCGAACAGACATGGTGAAATGCACACATATATTCAAACCTTTTTAAAACACACAGATACTCAAATGTTAACTCATTCATATGCTGGTGTTCACTCCCAAGCGGACGGCCTGTTTTACTCAGGGAGATGATTAAACCCACAAACCATGGGGCAAAACTCTTCACAGTAGTATTAACGGTGTCATGTTCTGCTAATAACCATACTTACAAGTAATATCACAGTGTAAACACACTCTTCCACATGTAAATGTTTGGTGTATTATTGAACAACTACTGACAACTACCTTTATGGAAAAGTACAGATGTATAGTTTTTTTTTTTAAAGTACTTAAAAGTATTATTACACATTAAGTTAAAAGTATTCATAATACAGAATGCCTATTTTGAGAGATATTATATTTTATGCACTATAGGCTATTATTGGAAAATTATTATGCATTAATGTGTAAACAACATTTCAGTGTTGGGTGGTTTAGTCTACTGCAGTGCATCTTAGGTTACTTGTTGATATGAAATTGGTAATGTGCAAAGTAAGACTAGGCTATAAATGTCAATAAAGTCTGTAAACAAACTGCAAATAGTTGTTCACACCATTGTTTACAACTGCATTTCTCATGCACACACATATAAGTACACACAAGTTCAACAGCATCCAATCTGATTTATAGAGAAACCGTTTTGAGCCTTTGAAACAACCATTCACACAGACAGTTTCCATTCCCCTCTGAGTGATTTAATTCTGCTAGCTATTCATAGTAAGTGCTGCCACCGTCATTAATACTTTAAGGTCCATTCAGCCTCACTTATGTTGATGTCCCATTTTCCTAAGTTTATCTACCTGACCACAGACTACCACTGTAAATAAATGATGTGATGATGACAAAACTGAGGCCAAATATCTTCAAACCTTATGTAAGAACTGAGACCAATTTTCTATCTATTTCTCCATGGATGCCTCTCTCTCTCTGTCTACACTGGGATAGCCACCTTTTCCTCTCCCTTCCCCCTCAAAGACACACACATACACACACACTGTCATCTACAATTAGGCTCAAGAGAAACAACACAAGAGGAGGACCGTGAGGTTGAGGGAGGATGAGAAGGCCCATGCTGACAAAACGTTATTTTCTCACCTCAGAAATAAAACCACATTGAATATAATGATTTGACTAAGTGTGTGTCTATAAATAAACATCTCTGCACAGGTCTACTATTAACAGCTCACTGCACACACAAATGCATGTCTGCAGGCTTCAGGATACAGGCGTGAGAGAGGGAAGAAAATATAAAAGAGAGACAGTGCATGTGTTTTTGTGCATAAGCACATGCTTGCTTCAGTGAGTGTGCCTCAGTGTGTGTGTGTGTGTTCTTATGGTTGATTTCAGGGTGGGAATGACCAGATGCAGACCTCTCACACTTGGACTTGTTGTTTCCACTCTGATGTGCTCGCTCAGTCCTTAAGGAAAGGTCAAAGGTCATCAGGATCCTATGGGTCACCTAGGGGGTTGTAGTGTGAGCATGCGCCTGTGTGTGTGTGTGTGTGTATACAGTGACCATGAGAGGCAAATCTGAGGAGGCAGATGGGCAATCTGTGTGTTTGTGTGTATATACTATATAAATGTGTGTGTATAGGCAGGGGTTGGGTTTACCCTGTGGATTTTTCCCATGCCTATGTCTCCTCTTATTCATATGAGGACACATGCTGCACTGGATGGGAGACTGTGTGTATTGGGGGATGGGGGGGTGGTCTAAAACTCATACTTTAAAGTCTGCTTTTTGAACAGCAATTTTTAGTAATGCATGCATTCAGGCATGTCTGTCTCTGTCTGTCTGAACATGTCTCGTGTGTGTGGGTGTGTGTGTCTGTGCATGCGAATCGATGCACTGGATGGCAGCCAGTGGCCCCCTTCTGTTCCCTCTCCATGGCGTCCAATCACACCGTGGCACAAGATTCTATGGGCAAACTGCAGCTGATCCCAGACCTGGTATCTGAGCAATTACCCAGAGTGCTTCGGGGCTGCATGGAAGCTGGACAAGCTCATGCCCTCTGACATACAATGTGGGGTGGAGGCAAGAGCAACTATATTTCTGACTGTTGTGCGTACGTATGTGTGTGCTGTGTGCATTGGCAAAGTGTGGGAGGGGGGTTGACAACGATAGACTGATGGGAAAAGCAGAGGTTTGGGGGTAGTAACATGTATGCTCATGCAACAACAGCGTGACTATCTATATTACTGAGTGGACACAGACACGCTTGGTGGTGAGAGATGGAGATGGTGGAGGCGAGATGGGCCCAATGCATGGCGTTATGATTATTACTGTACACCAAAATGTACAAACAAAGACAGAGCCAGTGCATGACTGTGTCACCTAATGAGGATGCTTAATGTCAGCAGGTCAGCATTAAGTTTATCAGTCAGATCAGACCTAGGTGTTTGAGACAGGGATGATAATTGTTGACATCAGTTTCACTGCTGCTGATTATTAGGGCTGATTATTTTCTCATTTGACTGGGAGCTTTAAGGTTACACCTTAAACTCTAAGGCCACCAGGCTACCAGACAGTAGCATTCATGTTAAATACTGCACAGAAATAAAACTGAATGAAATGCACTTTGATTTAATTTTCTCAAGGAAAACAGAGAGCACCAATCTTCAACATGGTTTTCAGCTGCTTCAGACAGTACAAATCAACAGGAAAGAGAGAAAAGTACAACAGCACATAGCACACGTCCGTTAGCAAAACCATATGCAGTGGCAGTGTTTCATTGATTTTAATGGCACAGTGTGATGTGAAAACATGACAGGAGACACAGGGGAGATAACCCAGGCAGCACAGCTAGACTATTCCCAGCTGTTTGTTAATCCACTCAGCGATCACACCACCAAAAGTTTTCTTCGTGTTTTTCATCATTGATGAAGGGGCGGTGAAGCTTGTTCCTCTCTAAGACAAGGAAGACAAAGTTACACCAAGAGATGGAAATAGATCATGAAATACAAAAACTAGAATGATTTCCCAGTCACACAGCCACTTACTGAGAAAAGAAATCCTCAGAAACAAATGAAAAAGTCAAACAGACTGAAGTGGAGTCGATGGCAAACAGTGATAGCATAATTCACAGTATATAGACATCTAAGACCAGCACCAGAGCTGTTCAGATTTAACAAGGACGGGTGAGGGGTAAAGTGCTGATCTCCTTCATTTTCCCAGAAGATCTCTAGTTAACTGGGAAGAAGCTAGGCATATTTTTTAATGAAGTGGAGATACCACCCACATTCATCCTTCAACAAATCCACCTCTGGGACAACAGCAGGAGTTGTGTTTGCATTTTTGAAGTGCTTTACACTGACAAAAGTTAGCAGAGAAAGTGATTTCAACTGTTCCGCATGCTATGATACCACAGCACCAACCTCTGTCACTTTTACTGCCTGAATCTGTGTGTGTTGCTTTGGACATGTTTCTGCTGTAGACCCACCCCGCAGGCTGAATGAATGAAACATGCATGTGCAGTCTGCCCCTTCTGAAACACATGCACACAGAGCCTAAACATGTATAGCAACACCTGGTGGCCTTTATTTGCTGTTACATAATGATTATGTGGAATATATAAGAAGAAAACTGCCCTTTTAAATAGTCATGTAATTCTGTGTATATGCATGTGTGTGTAACTTTTAATGGCACGCTGAGTGTGAGCTACTTTCGATGAAGTATTGTTAAGATATTGGTGCTAAGCTGAAACTTTTTTTTTCTACAGAGCAATGTAGATAATTAGCTATCTATTTAGAGAGAGGGCCCGCCCAGGAAATACACAGGAGATCCTCACTTCATTAAAAATCAATTATTATAACACGTGCCGGCGCAATACAGCGCTCACGGCCACTCACATACACATGTACAAATGATCATCTAGTGTGCTGTACACTAGAACAACTATCTGTGCTTTGTGCCCTCTGAAATGCATCTCTAGCTAGTTTTCGCTGTCTATCTGTCTTTTACCCTCTCAAGAGATTGTACAGGCCTGCTCCTCCTCTTAGCTGAGGAATCGCCAGCATTGCAGTCCCGCTCTTACATAATAACCTCAGGATAACACTGACGCTCCCGCTGGGCGAGGACGTCAGTCACTCAGCTCAGACTGGGTCAACTCAGGTTGGAAAGATGTCCCACCCATCTCCGTAAAATGTGTAGGTGGGAGCAAAACAACTTCCAGAACAACAGATATGAGTGGGGGTTTTTTTCCTCTAAGGTTTTAAAAATTTATGCTTATTAAAGAGGAGTTAGGGAAACAGTTGCAGTAGACAGCTTTCTCTGAAGTTTTACTGTTTTTTTAGGAGTTCCCTTCTACTACTATTACTACTACTACTAGTGGAGTGTTAAAGCTGTGTCAACTTTGCATGCGTAATGTAAATCCATGAAATCCAAATGCATTATCACACATCCTATCTTTGAAAACAATAAGAACACAGCATCTGTATAATAACGTCTTAATTCTTCTACGTCTAATCCACCACTGCAGCTAAAGTAAGGGAAGGCAACAAGAGTGTATTATTGACTGGATGTGCAAGTGGGAGGTCTTTAGTAATCAGTTCACAAAGTCTCAGACGCTGAGAGATGCACGGCAGGATGAGCTGTGAGACGGCCCCAAACATCAATGATGACATCACTTCCTTTAAGAGTGTGACAGCTTAGCACATCATCGCTATGGCAGCCAGACAAGTGCAACGAGTGGGTGGCCACCCTGGCAACAGCAATGCTGTCATGACCGTCTCCCTATATCGTACCTGACAGTCTCCACTGGCAATGAGCACAACGCACACACACTCAACAATGCACACACCCACACACTTTGTCAAACACACACAGAATGTACACATATTACACATACTTTATCTGTCTCTTTTTTAGACGTGAAACGTTCACTCAAACCCTCTCTGAAACACACACTAAAACAATGCACAGGCCCGTGCTCCTTTGGGCGTAATTACATGATCACAGAGAAGTACAGTCTCTCATGGTGTAAAAAATGCATTGATACAGTATACTCTAATCACTGGGGAGAAACAGTAAACACACATCCTTTGAGGGAGGAAAATGTAAAGAACGTTTGCAAAAAATCAGCAGAAATAATCACTATGTACGGTACATTGACATTGCAGCAGCAGCAGCAGCAGGTGTGTGCTGAGCACATTCAGCTACAGAGACTCAACTGCTTCATGATCAAAAAATGTATCAGAGTTTGAGTAAATGTTTGGGATAAATATTAGCAATGGCAATAAGTAAGAGGATTGCAACTTGCACAGAATGAAGGAGATGCGGCATACGGCTGGTACAGTAGTGTTGTCCTGGCTTCTGTTTACTGCTCACAGCCATGTCCCAGGCACGACTGACCTGTTTTATAGACTATTAATAGTGTGTTTCAGGCCACGTTCATTGACAACTCTTTCTATGTGTAATCTGTGTGTTGTCCCAGTCCAGGGCTCTGCTCTGACCCAGTTTGGAGCCAGTTGGCAGGGAACTGGTTGAAATGGGTCACGTCTTGAGCCGCACCACAACTCTCAGTATAAGCGACGCTACCTCAAGCACACAGGGTTAAATGACATGTCATTCTGTCCATAGGTCACTGTTTCAATCTTTTGCTTAGTTTGACGTACTATACTGTATATACTGTAAGGTATAATTTACCAAGAGGCCATATGGGGACTAAAGACTCATTCATGCAAGATAACTATAACAGTGCATAATGTACAGTGTATGAAGAACAGTGCACAGCCCAGAGTCATTGCAGACTGGAAGTTTGTTTTTAGTTAGGCAGTGGTATGGGTCCTAATGGTCACTAGGGAGCAGATAGACAGGTGGCTGGATGAATGAGAGGAAAACAAATGGATGACTATACGAGCATCCTTACTTTGTGTATCCCTCATTATGCCCATATTCCCACTTTTTTCAAGCCGTGTTGTCCAACTGTGCCTCTGCAGATGGTTCACAGTACACAGTGGAGATCACATTCCTATGAATCAGCTGGCTCTGGCCCACCAACTCTGACTATCTGTGCATATTAGGGCAATGATTTAATGATACTTTTCATTGTGAGGCAGATGGACTGTACAGTGTATAGACAGTACTCTCTGTAGCTGCTCTGTGATCAACTTTCTCCACTGATCCTCGTATGGGATTATCCAGTTATATATACAGCACACTCATTCTCCCACAGGCAATTAGTATACAGTACACATATAGCTGCAATATACTGTATACCTGTATTGTACATTATATACACATACACAAACACTTAACGCTGTCTGATCAAATGCACAAAAATAAGCAGATAACCTTGTGCTTCACTGTCACATATACTTGCACACGCTACACACTCAGATATAATGTACACACGCCAACACACACATAGTTCTCTCTGTTGCTTCTGAAGCATCAACTCCAGTAGCACAATGTAGGTTTAAGTAATATCGCATTTAAGAGCAATAAATTATGCAAAAATGGAATTTAAAACTGAAAAACATTTCTGTTTAGCTTGTCAGCTTTGTCTCAGGAAGTTCAGACACCCTGCAGTATTTCCTACAGATGGAACTATGCAAGGAGATTGCATCTGAATGGGCATTTCAGCTTTGGCTAAGCCAGTGCTTAGCAGAGAAGGGAACCATCTTGTGGAGAAATAATTTAGGATTAGATAGGCTGTCTAAGCTCTTTATAGAGAGTGTGCTATCTCAGCAGACATACCTGCCTACCTGTTCATCATCCCATATCTCTTTATAGGAACAGTGTCTGTCTCTTTTCACATATTATAGATATGTTCAAAGACACTAGTGACAAGTGCTTCTGTGTGTTATATTGAAAAACTTTACTTGTTCATATTCTGTGCCTTCTTCTGTACATGGAGCTACCTACACACAGTGAGTAAAATTTTAACACAAATGAAGACTAGTTAAATTAGTTCATTTGAAGGTTTACGAAAAAGCTAAATACTAAAAGGGCTGTACAATGTCTGTGTCTGTGTGTGTGTGTCTGGTCTGTCTGTGAGAAAGAGCAATAGGGAGTGTGTGAGAGAGTAAGCCCTTCAGTCATGTAACCTGTTTTCTCATTATGGATCACCTTGCTAGTCTGCAGGGGTCTCTCCTTCAAGCGTAACAGAAAGAAGTCACACACAGAGTTAATGCTATCTGCTCACTTATGTGTGTGTGTGTGTGTGAACGTGTGTGCACGTACACAGTTCTCAAAGTCCCAGTCATTAGGAAAACTCCTACAAGGACACTGAGGATGTCCAGATGTCACTATGCCCTTGTGAAGTCAAGCTCACACACATACTTTACACACACACACTGTAACCTTAATCACGTCCTACAGCCACCCAGGTTTCTTTAACCTCAAATTAGACTGCCAACTGAGATTTAAAAATCTGGAAAGTGAGGGAACTGAATGAGGTGTTCTGAAAAATGGGAAAGAAAATTCTTTATTCAGTCCAGAGTGTAACACCTGTCTTTTCTGTCTTCTGTCTTTTGTTTGCAGCCCAAATCGAAGTTATACCATGCAAAATCTGTGGAGACAAATCCTCAGGTATCCACTATGGAGTCATTACATGTGAGGGATGTAAGGTGAGACTTAATACATTGTTTCATCAAGGCCTGTTTTGATTGCTTGTGCTTAAAATTGTGCAGTCAATCATGAAGATTCTGTAGCCATGCTTTGTTGACATGTAACCAGGGTTTCTTCAGACGAAGTCAGCAGAACAACGCCTCCTACTCCTGCCCCCGACAGAGGAACTGCCTCATTGACAGAACAAACCGCAACCGCTGCCAACACTGCCGCCTGCAAAAATGTCTCGCCTTAGGAATGTCCAGAGATGGTATGGCCCAGTATATTTATGTTTATACACAGAAATGATACCTACTGATTACAGGTCTATTAGTGTACACACAAATACATGGAGAATCTGGGCAAATTTTGCTTCTTAATGCTCCTGATCTAGTTTGGCAAGGTTTTAAATTTCAGTCTCTCTACACTGTATTATCTCCACATACAGCGGTAAAGTTTGGCCGCATGTCCAAGAAGCAACGTGACAGTCTGTATGCAGAGGTCCAGAAGCACCAGGCACGACTGCAGGAGCAGCGACAACAGCAGACAGGCGAAGCAGAAGCTCTGGCACGCGTTTACTCATCCAGCCTATCCAATGGACTGTCCACCCTTAACCATGAGATTGGCGGCACCTATGCCAATGGTCATGTTATTGAGATGCCCAAAGGTGGCCAGGGCAACGGAGGTGGTGTCCCAGGGGGCTACTATGGGATGGATTCTACCCAGCCATCTCCAGACCAGTCAGGTTTGGACATGTCAGGCATGAAGCACATTAAGCAGGAGCCCGTGTATGATCTGACGCCTGTACCCAACCTGTTCAGCTACGGGGGCTACCAGGACAGTCAGCTGGGACACAGTAATGTCATCATGGGAGAGCTGGGTAAAGGCTGCATGATAGTTTGCTCTGCTTGTAAGACAGACATGGTTCATCATTAAAATCTATGTGAACTATCCACATGGGAAATTAAAGTAGTCCACGTGGAGAGCGCAGGTCAGGGTGCTAATCTGGGAGGAGAGGAGGAGATCAGACAGCCTTACACAGCTAGATGACAAGGTGTCATATTACTGCATGTACAGTTTAGGCTGTTAGCACAAGTTAAGGTTTAGTTAAAATTGAGTGCTAAAAATCCAAGTGATGGTTAAATTAAGCAGCAATGAATAAATGTCTTCCTCTAAATTTCCAACAGGTAGGGAGCATAGCACATACAGTGAAGAATATGTCCTTACCTACCATTAACACATTAAATTTTGCACTTTATCAAATGTATAAATGAATGAATAATTGAATGAACATATTATATTGAGAGGAGTAACTGAATAAGCAAACAATTCCCTTTTCTAGACCGCATTGCTCAGAATATCATCAAGTCCCACTTAGAGACATGTCAGTACACAACAGAGGAGCTGCAGCAGCTAGCCTGGCAGACACACTCCTATGACGAAGTCAAGATGTACCAGAGCAAGGTGAGGTTTTATGCTATGACACCATCCTCAGGAACACAGAGGAACACGTACATTTAGGGAAACCAATAACCAATATCTCTTCTTTCTTTTTGTAAAATTCTGCGCTCCTTTGTCCTTTTATAATTATAGTTTTTATACATTCCTACTAGAGGTGTAAGGTACTTCATCTCTCCTTCTGCTTCTAGTATATATTATGTTCAATGCATTAATGGCCCAACATGTGCAACACTTTAATATGATTTTTTTTTTTTTTATCAAGAACTTTTTCATTATTAAAGAGCCAAACTGAGTTCAACTTTTCTTTCCCCCTCTCTTAAAGTTAGGGTTGGTGATCCCAGAAAAACCAGCAAGAGGAAGCTTGATTTTGAAAGTAGAAAGCTGAAGAAATCACACCCTTTCGTTCTGACTTCTCTCCAAAACACAATATGCACTGCAACATTCACTGCCTGACTACTAGTTACAGATTTCACGAAAATATCAAATGCCTCCCTAACAACACAGACCCATTAATTGCCTGTCTAGCAGAAATACGGCCACCGTGGCATCATTTTCAGCCATTTTTGTTCTTGCATTTGTCACTGTCATTCAAAAGCCACAACAACGTTAATGCTGGTTTTACTTCTTGCAGCACCCAACTTCTTTTTAGTTGTAACTTTACTTAGATACGATGTTACCCACCCAGGACCTCTGGTCCATGGTTAAACTGCTTTAGCCCTGGCTCGTAGCTGGTAACCAGCCTCAGAGGTCCGTTTGTAAACAAAAACTGCTGTAGGTACCTCCCCTGCCATAGCTTGCTAGCTTTAGCTGTAAAACAGAGCAGTAACACATCTGCCTGCAGCTGCAATGCTTTGTGGGAGACAGCAAGTAGTTTTGCTTGGGATGAATAAAATTAAGAGTCTGGTCAGGCTTTTTTTTTTTTTTTTGCCCTGCTGATGTAACAGATGACGGATCATTTTCTTTATGTCGTCAGTGAATTAAATGTATTCATTGCCATCGGGATATAAAGATAAATTCAAGAAATGCAATAATAATGCTTCTGGAAGGAATCACCAACCCTCCCTTTAACGTGGAAAGGAAACATATTTATTCAGGTGTTGTCAGCAAGAATATATGTGAAATGGGTGTGTGAGAGGAGGGTGGCAAGATATTTTGTTTCATTTTTCTGACATGACTATAACTACACAGATAGTAAGCCTAAACTAGGTGTGTTTGGCTTTAGCCCCGGGACATGCTGTGGCAGCAGTGTGCCATTCAGATCACCCATGCAATCCAGTATGTAGTGGAGTTTGCCAAGCGCATCTCAGGGTTCATGGAACTGTGCCAGAACGACCAGATCCTCCTGCTCAAGTCAGGTGAGTCAACAGGACTTAAGATGTCAGGTTCGGGGGTGCTGTATGTCTTTGTCTTGTCACAGGTTGGAAAATGTCACTCAGGGAAGAAAAACTGGATTCTTTTTTTCGCCTTTTAGTCACTATATCACTGTCAGACTCAGACAGTCTCTCTTCCCGGTTCTTCCAGGTTGTTTGGAGGTGGTCTTGGTGCGGATGTGCAGGGCATTCAACCCTCTCAACAACACTGTGCTCTTTGAAGGGAAATACGGAGGCATGCAGATGTTCAAAGCTCTAGGTATGACATTAGTACCGACGCATTTTGTCTTGGTATAAATGATGGATGAAAGCCAACTGAAATTGAAAGAAAAAGAGAAAAAATGCAAAGCATTTAAAGGTCATCTTCTCTGTGATGTATGTTACTCCCCAGCTGATACAGTCCATGTCAACAATGTGTAAGAAAACGTTCTCTTTTTTTGTTTGTCATTCCCTGTCCACTTATTTGTTTCGCTCCAAGGTTGTGATGATTTAGTGAGTGCGGTGTTTGACTTCGCCAAGAGTTTGTGTTCTCTTCAGCTGACAGAGGAGGAGATTGCTCTGTTCTCGGCAGCTGTACTAATTTCCACAGGTCAGTGCACATTGCCTTATAATATTATAACTTAGGAAGCAATCTGTGTGGAGAGTCTGCACTGAATCAAGACACTTAATTGTAAAAGTCAGCAAAACAAGAGCATTCCTGTTTATGTGTCTGTATAAAACTGTATAATCACCAGTGTTAGCACTGACAATATGAAAATCCAGTGCAGGTCCATGGTTTATGTGTCTGTATAAAACTGTATAACAACCACACTGACAATATTAAAATCCAGTGCAGGTCCATACACAAAAGAGTTGTGCATCTCAACATCTTCTTTCTACTCAGATCGCCCATGGCTGATGGAGCCTCGGAAAGTCCAGAGGCTCCAGGAGAAGATCTACTTTGCTCTGCAGCATATTATGCAGAAGAACCACATGGATGAAGATGCGCTGGCCAAGGTAGGCCAAGCCACAGTAATTGAGATAAGTCATACCACGAATGTACAGGAATACTTACACTAAAGGAAAAGACAATTCAAACACAGACAGCGCCCCTCTGACCTCGAGGAGAAGTGAAGCAATGTGGAAAAACAAATCAAAACAAAAGACACGACACTCATCTCTTAACATTCTCCATGTCTGCACTATATCACTCTTAACTTTCCTTGTCCTTGTCTGTCTCTCTCTTTTTTCTTGCAGCTGATCAGCCGAATTCCAACACTGTCAGCCCTGTGCACACTCCATACCGAGGAGCTCCAGGCCTTCCAGCAGCTCCACCCAGAAACAGTCAACGTACTCTTCCCTCCACTCTACAAAGAACTCTTCAACCCCGACCCCAACTCTGCCATGGCCATGCCCAAGTGACTGCCTGTGGTCCCACTACAACAAATGGCACAAGCAGATGACCCAGAAAATAAGACCACAGCTATGTGGCAACCAGATATTTCTGAGCTCCTCGAGCTCTACTTCAGGCCAGGGGTTGAGGAGTCATCTGCCAGAAACGTAGTGACCACCAACAATACTAGGAATGTCCAGCACTTACACCATCCTGTTCACCGATACAGTCTGAAGAATGTGTATAAATGAAACGTGCCCTGAGCCACAGCCTGAGCGGGGCCTCCTCCTGTCTTCTGAACTGAACTGACTGACCAGAAATGTACAGATTTTAAAACATCTAGGAACAATTTTAAGCTGTCAGTCTTTTTAAAAAAAAAAGGTAAGTTAATTTGTTATAAAATTGAAAACAATTGTTTTTGTTTGATTTTTTTTCACATGAAGGAAAGGTGAAGATGAAGAATCTGAATATGAGAGGGAACTATGAATTTAGAGCTATTGTAGATATTCTTCTAGTGCAGAGCAGATTCCAGTATTACTTCTTGTTCTGTTAAAATAAGTTAGTCCTAATTTAAATATACAGCAGTCCGATCTGGCTGGCTATAACTTGTGTATGTGTTTTATTTTATTTCATGGTTTCTTGTATACAGAATTTGTAAAGTTGAGGAAAAAGAATATTGGGTAAAAACCGGCAGTTCACTTGGGTTTGTTAATATATAGAAGCCTTGTCTGGATTTTGTTCATATGTAGAGCAGGAACTGCATCCTTCTGATGAGAACTTATAGAAATGTAAAAAGAGCATATGAAGGATTTTAAAAGAAAATTATGGCTACTACTTTCAAGTTGAAGATATGTACATAAATATTCTATTTTGGAAGAAAAAGAATCTGGCAGATTTGCCATCCTATCAATCATTTATTTTTTTCTCACTGCAATAATTGTGTTCAACAAAAGCCGGAATGCTTTCGAACAATCGACCAGAAACAACCAATCAGAAACTAGGACCTCACAATAAGCCCCACCTCTTCCCAAATTCCCCTCACCTTTAATATAACTCACAATGTTCAATCTTCTAAGAGCTGTATGAGTGCTGTGCCCTCACCCCTCCAATCACTATTTGCACAATCCGGTCCATGGATTTCAATCACACGGGGCTGTGAATATGAAGGACCCCTTTCTTTAAAGAGCAATAACTTTCACACTGGCATTCTGATCTTACTCCTCTCCTTTCCTCCTCTTCCTGTTTTTAGCTGTTCAGAACAGGGTAGCAGTCTTAACTGGCATGCAATGTGTGTGACTCTTGATCATTTCCACAGATGTTACTCATTCCACCACAGACTCTGCAGTGTTTTTAATTCGACACAGTGTGATCTGGGGTTAGTGCATATAGTATGTTTGATAGAGCACTGACCGAAAGATGTGAAGAAGTGCAGATTACCCATAAATGAGCTCTAATACCATTTAAATTGCATTATTACGTAATCTATAGAGAAAACTGTGATAGACAATCACTTTGTGCTTTTTTCTAAATCATTCCATAATTATGAGCACTTATGGATTTCTTTCTTTCTATATTGTTTTGTTGACTGGCATTTGGCCACTGTGTGAAGTCAACGGGGCATGTATACCATCTGAGCATGTTACTGTAATTTTCTGGCAGTTATCCGTCTTTTGTGCTGAAGGAATAATGTGAAAAATCACTGAGGATACATGTGATTTAGAGGTTTGTGCAGTTCTGCATTTAGCCACTAGATGCTCTTTATGCTTTGCCTGTGTAAAGACATCTTTAATGAGCCATGATGACTAAGGAGCTTCCTTTTAATATGACATATGAGTGACATACTACACAATATTAGCACAAAATTAATCAACTGATGGTACTTTTTTGGTTTGTTACTTAAATACTTGATAAAATGACAAATTTGCTGAATTTTTATCTACAACTTTAATTACTATGACTATTCACGCACTAAAGGTGCCTGTTGTTTGCACATGTGCACTGCACAGTGGCCAAATTTCTACCTTCCTATAGGCATAGACACAGACTGGTTATGTATTCATTAACAATAAGGCTTGATCCATGCACATTTTCATCTTTCCATACGTTTTCTGTGTGGTGACCTAAACAATGTCGACAGCATGGGGAATGAGCATCAATGTTAAACATGAGCAATCTGCTCACATCCATTTGTTCCATGCTGTCCATTACCCAGGTTCCTCCAAAGCCCAGGATCCTTCCTTCGACCCCTGACCCAACCTCAGATCAGAGGCCAGTGACTCTTAAAGACAATCACTTGCTCATTAAGGCTTGATGCACTACCCAGCATCTCTCAGGGAGCAGCTGTTTTTCTGACTTTGCATTAAAAGAGGGATTCATATTTTTGCAAATTTACAAAAAATGCAATTAGAAAATAACTTTTTAGGATAAAAAATGGCGTACGCTGCTGCCAATGTATGCCAGTGATGGAATCTGCCCAGACAAGGCTTTGATAAGTGTGTGTCTGTGTGTATGCGTCTATAGAGCATGAATTCACTGTCCAGATCTCTTTAGAGTATATGTATACTGTATGCCAGTGTGCTCTTGTCACCACTGTACACTCATGTTTACTACTTATTTTGCTGCTAGTGGGACCGTGAGGGAAGTCCACTTAGTAAGCTGTGAATCAAGCGCCATCACAACACCCCTGGGACAGTGAATTCCAACTCTGAATATAAGGTTTTTGTGTATGATGTTCTTATTTCCCCTTGTTAGACTGTGAATCAAGAGGGGTGGGATGGGGCTGTCAAGAACAAGTGGCAAAGCAACACTGTAAGTAAGATACTGTAGCAATAACTGGAGGCATTTACTACTGTCATGTTTGCATTGTAAGATTATTTTTTATTTTATTACTATTTACTATTATTATTGTTCTTATTATGCCTACTATTCTTCTATTAGTCTACTGTTGTTCAGTTCTATTTGCATGACATTTCATTGCAATGAAATATTTGGGGCTTGTGTTTTCTCATGATATTGTGGGTTTCGTGGGACAGTTTATTGACTGAGTGAGTGATGGGTTCAGAACAAATACCACATCAGTTCAGTCAGTTCAAAGCAAAATTTTTTCACAAGCTGAAAGAATTTTTTTTAATAAAATGCTCTTATTTATACACAACCAATTTAAAATTTATTGTTGTATTTAAATGATTTTTTCTCAACCTGTGAATGTGTGAGTTGGTATAACCAGTCAGTGAACAGCCCTTTCTGAACTGGCCTTATTGAACCAGATCAGAGACCCTTAACCTGTGGCAGGAGGGAACAATGTGGGGAGGGTAATATTCTGAATGTTATGGAGTAGCCTGTTCAGTGTGAGCGGCTGAACTCATCACGCGCCTTTACCACTCCATCAACACAGACTGACATCGCAGAGCGCACAACACAACCAGTCGTCGCTTTACATGACGGCTCAGGTAAATTAAACAGACATTTTTAATACACTTGGTCTGAAGTACATTTCCTACACTTAGTGAAATACACTCCACTCCAAACCTCCTACTCCCTTTCCTGTGCAAACCTGTGTGAGTGTCTGTGTGAGAGAGAGCAACGGAGAGAGTGATGTTTGCTCTACCAGTGCTTTGTAAACTTTCATGATGCATTACACATGCATGCAATTGAAGTAGCATTAAAAATGGTTAATTTATTGTTTAGAATGTCTTTGTGTCCCAGCAAGAACAAATATAACTAAATGTAGCAATCTGTAACTGAAATGTAAAAGTTACTACAGAGCCTCTTTTACACAGGACTAACAGAACAATGCAAAAAAAAAAGAAGATTTTTTTTGTTTTCAAAGTGCCATAGCTAGTGAGGAGAGGAAAGGCTGGCAAAGTGGGGCGTAGATGCTTTACTGTGTGCGTTTACTTGAGAAACCAATCAAAAAAGGAGAACTCTAAGGAAAATGTGCATTTGATTACTCTGAAGAACCATTTTTACATTTTATGCTTTCAGTTGGTGAGACTGGACTCTGCTGGACTCTGAACTCTGACTCTACAATAAATCCATGAGCTCTACTATAGTTTTTCATTTTCAAGAGTGTGTGCATATGTGCATGCATTTATTTGCATTAAAGAGCCTGTCGCAGTTGATGGATTACACTGGGTTTAAGTTCAGAGCTATGCAGGGCCTAAGTGAGTCCTCCTTTGAGATGTATATACAATGTGAAGGCCTGAATTGATTTTTGTTAAATTCTATATTTTATTGCTTTTGTAGACATTTTGTTGTGGGAAGAAAAAAAATAAAAAATTTTATGGGAATATTTGTGCCTTGTTTTTATGTCTCACACATACAATGTTAGATGTTAGATGTCTTTATTTTAAACAGACATTGAGCAATTTTATGCTGGAAAATTAATCCATAACGTATACTGTGAGAACAATTTTGTAAGTCTGTCTTCAGGTAGAAATGTTTCGTGTTGGTAAAAGTATGTGCCTCCTGCTTCCTGGGTCATAGGTTACACACAGCTTTCAACGTCTTCTTCTTCTTCTTTCTGCGATGACAGCTCTGCCTCACTGCTATTCTCGCAGCTGTCCGGACGTTTCCTTAAATCTGAACAACAGAAACATCAGTGTGACAGGTGTGGAAGTTAAGTCCACGCATCCAGCATAAATAATTTGGTTTGATTTGTTGGGAGAAATCTTGGTGAGGACATGAGAAGATGAAGAGGAAACACAAAGCACCTTCGGGATATCAAAACAACTGTGTCTGAATGTTTGTGTTTGTTCGCTGGGCTTGTTTGTTTTTGAGCATGCTTTCTTTCTGAGCAGTTATCCTCCAGATGCCGATATCATGTCTACCCAGAGACGTTAATTAATAGCTAATCAAAGCTAATTTCTCAGCAGCACATCTCCATCACAAAGACATGATTAATATGTAATCAAAGGCCATGCAGCACAACGCACAAGGCAGGGCCCACCCCCATGCCTCAGACACTACTGTTGTTATAGAAATAAACGAACGCTCATGGTTTAATTAGCTGGTTGTTGGAGTGTACTGTCTTCATTTGAAGTTGTTTGGTATTTAACTCAGAGCCAATGCTGGGCCCCTTGAGTGACGACACAGAGGGGACCTAGAAATACAGGCATATACACATGTGCACAAAAAGAAAAAAAAACATACTGAGAAATTAAATCTCATGTAAATACTAATTCACATCCATGCATTGTTTAGACACAAATACAGTATGCTCTCTACGTAAACAGCTGAACATGAACATGTTTTCTGATGCGTTTGTACATTTCTGACCTTCTAGGCCCAGTTTGTGGCAGCAAGCACTGCAAGAGTGTTTCTGCAGAAAGCTGTTGATGGCAGTATCTCCAAGGTTATCAGGACCAAAAAGCATCTCACCCCTGCTACCACTGCAACGGGGTCACAGGCAGCACAAGAGTGAATAAAACACTCAGTCTTTCATCAATATATGTGAGATTATTTGAAGTTCTAAAATCAGAGGTGAATGATTTCTGACATTAATAATCTTGATATATGTGGCACAAGTGGTTACTGTACCTTAGGTCATCTGCCATAATTACTGTTGGATCCGTCAACTCTTCTCCTACTCCTGTCAAGAAAATAGAAATACATGAAAAAAATGAACCAATATAGAAAAAAATATATGTGCACACACACACATATGCTCAACAACTCATAGATAAGGATTCACCTTGTATGTCAAGCACCAGCAGCTCTCTGGTTGAATACTCATAGGTCCAGTGAGAGAAGGCTAGCAGCATTTCTTCCAGTGAACAGCAGGGGGCGATCTCCTCTCCTGTGTTGTTATTGTACTTCCTGAAGTCACCAGACATGTTCCTCTCAATAGTCAGCCACTGGCCATTTGAATGCCAGAGGACCAGTGATACATCTAAAAATCTGGTGGAAAGAAAAAGATAATTCATAGAGACACATAAAGTAGATACATATATTCAAGAGACAACACAATCACACACACACACACACACACACACACACACACAAACCTTGGTGAATGATGCATATTATCAGGTTTGACCTGATTGAATACTTGCATCATCTTCTGGGCTGCTCTCTGCTGCTGGATCTCCTTCAGGAATGTCAAACAGAAGCTGTTTAGAGAGTTGTTGGGAATTTGTAGTTAAGAGATGTACCTAAATAGTTCTAATTCTGCTAACTGCCCTTCATATAGGCTCTTAGAAATTTCAGCAACAACAATTCAGTAATTCCCTGCCTATGTTTTTTGATACACTTACCCTTAAACAAAGCTGCAGTGCTGTGCTACCAGGGAAGTACCTCTGCCAAGCACGAACCACTTCTGGCCTGAAGGCTTTGACCACATATACCCCACCAAGCCTGAGCACATCCTGTTCTGCCCATGTACATAACACCCTACAGCCCCGCCGGAGACCCCCATCAAGAGAGCCCTCCTCACTGGATAGGGTTTGCAGCATCGCAGACAGGCCTCGTGACGACCAGGAGGAGACTGTGCTGCATACAGGGTCAGTATCAGAGGGCACATCCTCCAGGGTGTAAATGCTCACTTCTTCACCTCCTGTACAAAATGAGGACAAGCTAAATAAGGTGCATAGAAAGAGAAGGGAAGGAATTTAACAGTAAAACAAATATGATAAAAAAAACATAAGGTGACTGTGACAACACAGTTACCCAAAATGGAAACAGGAGTGAAGGGGATAGTGTGAGCCAGTCTCATAAGATTGTTCCTTTCCATGGCTGATAACACAAAAACACACAGTCAGACATAGTTAGAACTACACAGGTGCTAAAATACAAGTAGAATTACTCATGAAATGTCAGAAAAACAGATGCACAATACATGATTTCAGGTAGTAAAAGTGCTTGGAATCTGGTGATTTAATCAAACAATTGTCTGCATCTTAATACCTGAATAGTGCGGATATGAACTGTCAGTGGACTGGAACCAGGGGCTCTTGGCTGAATGAGAAATGAATATACAATAAATCACTCTACAATTCACCAAATAAAGATATTTTTGGTGTAATGTATCCAATTTGTATGTTCAGAAATACCTTCAGGGGCAATGCTACTCTGTACACTACAACAGAAACATAAAGGAAATAAATGTCATTACAACAATCTTCAAGTTCATGGATATTATGGCAGACCTAAAGAAAGGCAGACTTACGAAAACCTTCGGTTCATGGATCTGGTCCAATTGTTCCATGCTGAATGAGTAGGGCTCCATGTGTCCTGAAGGTCAATGCAAAGATAATCAGACCAATCTTACTGACATATATCATCACCTCAGTATTTCTAGTGTCTCCACTACACTGCCACATATTTACCTGATTTGAACACACTTGCTTCTGTGACAAATCCATGGGTTCAGAATCTGAAACAGATTTGTTATTACCAGCATTCAGATCTTTAGAACAAAACTTATGTTGTAGTAACTTATACATTGTGTATTTTAAGGCCACTGTTTCATATTTGTTTATTAATGCACAATTCAAAAAGGCCTCAGACAAATCAATAGGCTCTTTTTTATTATCCTCTATGACCTTGTGCAACTGTATACTCAAATTTAATAGGATGATGGATATTACTAATTATTAATATGTCATTAATTTCTATAGTACTGTAGGTCCTTACTGAGCTGACTGAGGCTGGTTGAAGCAGACCAACATGTATGCTCTCCTCTTAACCTCCGGCGCCTTCTCCAGCAGGCATCAGACAAATGGGACTTCACCGTTACCAATTTACCATAACAGTTCCAGGTGGAGAGTCAGAGAACATAAAACAAAACAATTAGCACGGTTTCAGGTTTATTAATCCTGCAATACTCAGTTCCCTGCTGAAGCTCCATGGGGAAATTTCAATTCTCATGAATAAAGTAAATCTCAACAGTATCTGGTGGCACATTACAGTATCTGGATTGCTCTCTTGTATCTTCACTGTCTTCCTGTTCCGGCTTTTGCCCCTGCTGTCTAAGGTATGCATGAAGTCAGAAGACTTGGACCACTCTGCATAAACAAAAACACACATCATATGTTGGAAACGGTAGCTGCATGACAACTAAAATAAAAATAGGACAAAGTACACTGATTTTTTAAAGTAGTATAGAGTTAGTTTTTCTGTTATCATGAGTGACAAGACAGTGAAAAAAAATGGTGCACATCTGAATAAAGCATGTCTCTATGTATATAGCCCGTTAAAGTACTTTGAAGAACAATACCTGTGCTGCTGCTGCACCTTAGTGAGGTCTTGGCTCTGAAGCCTCTCCCACCAGACAAACTCTCTCTGTTCGTTGCTTCATCGAGAAAAGGAAATGATCCCCTCGTTGGACTGAGGGGAGCCCCAGAGAAAGTCATCTTCTCTATGCTGGATGACAGAGACCTGCAATAGCCATAGGGATGGTCTCTGAACAAACCTTCACACCTGAGGGATTTCAGAGATCTTTCCATTTGGCTTGAAGGTCTGAACCGAGAAACTGGTGGGCTATCATACTGAGAAAAGGCAGGATTTATCAAACCCTCAAAGATGTCTTGAGGGCCAGACAGAAGCATAGCATTGCTAGCAGCTCGGGAAACATCTATATCAGACAGCTGTTTGTGTGTCTTTTCCTCCTCTTGGTCTTCCTCTTCTTCATCATCCTTCTCTTCTTCTACCTCTTCCTCCTCTTCCATGGATGTGTCCTCCTGACTGGGATACAGGTCCAGAGTCCAGAGTTTATGATATGGTGACTCCAAGCCTCTGGCAGAAAGAGGGGATCCACAGCGAGATGGTACACATGAGTCACAGGGCGTCTGATCCCTGAAAACACCAAGATGAACTCCGTAAAACTGAGAGAAGGAAGCGTGGGATGCAGTTCTAGATACTCCTGGCCAGTTCTCACTGGGATGATTGACAGCGGGAAACTGTGAATCCTAGGGAAAAATGTGTTAAACAAAATGCAAAGGTCATTAGTTATTGCCTGATAGTTTTGTATTCATAAGTGTGATACTGTACTTTAGAGTTTCTTTAAGAAAATTCTGGTTTTACTCCCTCTCAGGTTGAGGTTAGGTTTGCAACCTTTCTCATTTTGTTTTGCTTCCCATCACACCTATTATAAAATCCATCCATCACTTATAATATAGAGGGTCAGGGGTGGGGGGCTTTAGCCAATCCCAGCTGACATTGAGTGAGAAGCAGGGCACACCCTAGACAGGCTGCCAGGCAGACAGCTACACACACTCACAGTCACAGCTACAAGCAGTTTGGAGTCACCAATTATGCTAACCCACTTGGGAAGAAGCCAAAGTACCTGGAGAAAACCCAGACAGGCATGGGGAGAACATGCACACTGCACACAGATTAAAAAACCCCATTTAAGTACCTACCTCCTTTATTCCTTGCTCTCCCTCCTCTGTGTGTCCTTGTCTTCCTTTCCTGCTTGCCCTGGCTCCAACATGGCACTCCAGAGTATAGCCCTTCAGTAAAGAAGGTGGGGTGCTTTTACATGACTTGGCCATCAGTCGACGCATGTTAAGTGCATCACAGTCGGCTCCACTGCTGTGCGGGAGGGTCCAGCTGTGTGGGAGGATGTGCCGGGACACTGTGGTGGGGCGACACTGAGCCAGGCGTGCCTCCTCCTGATGTAGGCTGTCAGAGGCAGAGAGCAGAGTGAGGGTGTCCACAGCCAAGGCTGAAAGGTCCTGGAGTTGACCCAGCTGAGAGTCCAACTCCAAAAGGCTGTCCTGAATAAAGCCGACCTTTTCAGAGACCTCGCCCACCATTGTGCACATCTCCTTTGCTCTAGTGGAACACACATTTTAAACAAACATTAAAAAGTGTTTTTCCTTTGCTCTTCTTGCAGCAAGTCAATGCAGTTGGTACCAATGGTACAATGAGATGGACTTTTTAAAGCCACTGACAGGAGACATTACACTGTATATTACTGTATGTCACATATAAAATACGATTGTCTCAGCAAGCAAACATACAGAGGAGTGAAGCCTGTGTTAATAGGACAGTAATGTGTACGCACTAGATTGTGAAATAATGTCAATTGAACTTCTATCTACTTATCAAAAACAGAGAAAATACAAAGCACAATATTTTTTTTTCATCTCCTCATGAGTAAAAGCATTGTTCCCATGTCACTTATAAATCAACTTTACCTTGTTATCTTTCATCTTCATTATGAAAACACAATAATAATAATGAGTGGTACATATGACAAAAGGAGCCATTGCAGGTGTTATAGTAGGAAGAACATACTGAGTTTGGCATTGGACACAGATGTTTGACCTCCTACTTTCTATAGGAACTATAACCACATTACAACACTGCTCCACAATCAGCTTATACAGGACAGCAGACCATATAGTTTAAGACATTTCTCTCAGTTATATCAGATAGAGCCCCCAATACTTAATGTTTCCAACTCTAATGGTTTATACAAATCATTCAAGTATCAATCCAACCTCTCAGCTGTTGCTCTGATCCTGTTCACTTGACTGCTGTGGAGACCCTCACTCTTCTCATGGATGTAGGCTTGCACACATTTCTCTTCAAACTCATGGAGCTTCTTGTAATCCTCAAGGCCCAGGTAGAGCTCTGATAAGCACAGGTAAGACAGTAGAACTGACTTTATTACTGGACACATGTCTGTAAAGTGACCTGTAAGATGTGTATAGACCAATGTTGAATTGGTTATCTATCCACACAGTACTCACTAAGTCCAGAGTCTCTCTGTCCCTGCTCAGCATCTCCACTAATTCTCCTGTGAACGGCTCTCAAACCTAGGATCATGTGACTGAGGAGGATAAGGGGTGGAGGCAGCCACGGCTTCTCCTGATAGGTCATGATGTAGCGATAACGGTGATACCTCCATAGCTTATTAGATTTTGATGCCATGTCAAAGTAGATGTTGCTGTTATTGAGAAGACAACATTCAACTAAATAAAAGTGCTCTTCCACTGTGAAAACTAAAACTGAACTTTGCTTATAAACATGCTTACTTAAAAAATGCAATGAGAACGTTCACCATGATGATATACTGGAAGAACATATAGACAGCCTGGAGGAACGGCGTAACAAAGGAAGCAGGAGGACATGGGTTACCATCGGCACATGCTGTCAACACACACAAACACACACAGACCTCACCAGTGGCAACCACTACCTTCATTGACAATGCATCTGACAATGACTCCAGTCTTTTAGATCTTGTAAACAGTGTGTGAAATACAGGGGGACTCACACCCCCTGACTGACAGCTCAGACCCCTACAAAGTCTTAAAATTGAATTTCAGATGGGTCTCAGAAACGTGCAGAATTGTTTTCTATATATCTACACAAGACTATTTATATGTATGAAACTTTATAAATGGTTAGCCTAATTGTTTTTAAAATAATAATAAAAAATATATAAAGGCCTATTGTATTCACTGCATTTATGGTTTTGCAGCAAACGTGATCCAGAAAGCGACTGCATTCAATGTGGGAGCGCACAGACTGTTAAAGACGCATTACAGCGGCGCACAAGGTCAGACTGACGTTAACCACTGACAGTAATGCCTGTAACATCACTGAATGGGACATTGTTATTTGTCATGGCTCCCAAGCTGCTTTTATGTGTTATTTTGTTTGCTGATGTGTAAGTAGATTTGATGCATTTTGTGCCACCTGGAGCACAAAGCACCATTCACCACAAAGGTATTCAAAAACATTGGCTCAACTAAAAACAAAAACAGAATTTGCATGGAACTGCTTTAGTCATGTATACTGGCATGTTTGCTTGGCGTCTACAGGATATGTTGTAGGCATGCAGCATCAGCTGCTGCATTACGAATATCAGTCAACATTGGGAATGATCACTCCATTACCTGGAATTAATAACATATACTGTAATGAAAACGTTTCACACGAGTATCACTTGAAATGAGTTCAGACCAACTGAATGGCCTGAATTTTACTCCAGTTCCATGATTCAATTTGCTTTAACAAGGTTTTTACATCACTTCATCTGTGAGTCTTCTCATGTCGCAAAGGATAAGAGGCAAGGTGATGTTCAGCACCTCCATTAAGAAACTCAGCATCAAAGTAATCAAAATTAAGTTCTACTGCTTTAACTGAAGACTGGTTAATAAATATTTAGTGCTTTCTGTTGAACCACTAACGATCTATCTCCCCTGCGTAGACCTCTCCAAAGATCATCCAGTATGGTTGGAAGACTATATCTCGAACTAGGCTCCAGGATGGCTCCTCATCTGGCGACAGGATGGCCTTCCTGGACACCCCGAAGCTCAGCAGCACTATTGCCATCATCACCACAATGAAGAACATGTTACTGGTCTGGGCAGACACAGAGAGAGAAGTACAATAGTATTTAAAAAAAAACACTCCAACAGATGCTTCTCTGCCTCTGTAAGAAGCCGTGTGCTGTCTCTACACACCATCTTAGTGATCATGGTGAGGTAAGGGCCAGCATGCTGATTGACAGCCAGCACATCCATCACCCTGATGAACCAGAAGATGATGTCCAGACAGTAACTGATGCGTCCTGCCGTGTGGTAGGGATCAGCATGCAAACGCATTACCAGCGCAGCCAGGAAGAGGAGAATGGCAATGAAATCCGATACGTTCCAGTACTCTGAGAACCAAATCTGCAGCTTCTGGCTCAGCTTCTTCGGCTCAGACATTAGTACCTAATCAGGTATATATATTATTGTTATGGAGCAACAAATTAATGATGATGATAATAATAATGAAATGTGTTGTTGTCTAATTACATTTGTTGTATCTTAAATTCAACACTTTTGTGAATCTTTCTGTAGACACGGCACCGCAAATCTATACACCAAATACACCGACTATCTCACCTCTCTGGTTTTCTCCAATGCAGTGGACAAAATGTACACTATGACCAGCCACTCTTGGCAACTAGGTTGATCCTCCATCTTCACCAGGATGACATAGGAGAATAACATCAAAAAGGCCAAGTAGGACATCTGAAGTGGAAACAGATGCAGCAAGATAAAATTCAAGAGACATGGAACGATGAGAAAAATATACATTAAGCAGCATACATTACATCAAAGACAATGAGGTGCAGTCATCTCATCCATGTGTGTTTTCAGAAAGAGACATACTGTATTTTACATTTATACATAACAACATGCACACCACCTACTGTGTGAAACCAGAACTTGACAACAGGGGCTGTGTAGAATTCGTAGAGTTTTGTAATGCAGGACAGCCACTGCTCGATCCCAGGAGACAGAGTTTTTGACACAGGACCAGGAGATGTTTTTTCATAGGAAGGCAGGCCACGCTCTACATCCTGACTAACCTATGAGAGTAAATGAGAGGGGGACAGGAGTCGAGAATGAAGAGAAGAGAAGCACAGTACTAAAGCTATTCAGATTCCAGTTGCACTTTGACAACAGAGCTGGTTTAGTGTACTGCTGGCACTTTACCTTGTGACCAGTTCCCTCATGGGCTGGTACTGACTTCACAGAGTCATGCCCAAACAACATCGCCTCATGGGATTGCGGTACATGGCACATTTCAGCTTTACTTTTAAACTCCAGTAGCAAGATGGCAGGGGGCAGCAGAAGGCTTAATATGATCTGAAGAAGAGAGACAAAAAATGTTTTAGAAAACCTTTGTACAATCAAAGCTTCTATGTGATGAGTCAAAACCTTATTTGATGCAGCATGGGAGAAGCAGAGTCGCCAGTCAACCTAAGCTGCATGTGTTTGGACTGTGGGAGGAAGCTGGAGTAACAGTTAATATAATCAAAGATATTCACTTAGTAATTAGGTGTTATTTGTTATAAGGGCTATATCACCCACAAAGTTATTTTTATTTTAATTTAAACCTACTAGGTTAGAGCTAAGACTTGGCAATGTAGTATGTGGTGTCCATTATTTTATTTCTAACGGGATGTGCTGAAGCACATGAACCGAACATCTGGATTGCATGTCCATTATGTTCATGTATTCATGTCTTTTTATAGCAACCAAAGCAAAGAAATCATACATAAAGACAAGAAAATCTGTGTTATGACATCATCACAGACAACAATACAGAGCTAATAACAACAAAATGTGAATTTTAACTGGTATATTTAACACCTCTTGTAATGTTTACCTTCAGAAAGGAGTTTTTTCTCATGTTGAGCGGCCCAGTCCACAGATCTGTGAGGAGGGTCTGAGTGCAGGAGTGTGAGACAAATGGTCGGTGAGACGAGGAGACAGCCATCTGCAAACAGGTGAAGTGGCTCCACGCTTCCATCTCTGACGTCAGCAGCTTCATGGCCATCTGCTCGTTCTGACGAAATGCATAGTCTAACACATCCACCGCCAGCTGACCAAACTCACTAAGACACAGGAGAGACACAGAAACATCTGCAGCTTTTCATACAATCAGTCAGTCAAACACTATAAAAAACTAAAACCCACACTGACACCACAACAAAAATTAAAGTCTTATGTTACTCCCAAAATGATTAAAGGATTGTCTAAGACAGACACACTAACAGGAGACAACTGTATCTAGATCGTCTCATCTTTTAAAAGTTTTCTGTTTTGAAAAGATCAGTTCAATCAATATAATATGATCAGAACTGTGATCAGATGAAATACATACAAAAAGTAGAATTTTTTATTTGAAAGTGAAACTCTTAACTATTATAGGTGAATATACCTGTAAATATACACTCACATTGAATATGCCTTTAATCTCTCTGCAATATTGTCATCCATATTGCTCTGCCTTGCTTCGAAAGCCATGGATCGGTAAAGCTTACAGCCCACTGTGGCACGTGCCAGTGCTTCCTCACCATGCTGCCACAGGAACAATGCCATCTGCTGTCGCTGCTGTAGTACGGCCCACACAAACAGGTCATTGAAGTTGAAGGGAACGAGCAGTGGAGCATCAAGAAGACCAGGGGTTAGTGTCATCTCTTGACTTTTCCTGGCTGACACGTTTTGTTCCTACATGGAATGGTTAAAGGGGAATAAAGAAGATGCAGAGAGGCTCAGAGTAAAGAAAGAAGACAGAAGGGAAAAAGAAGAAAAGACAGCCTGGATAACAGCTTAAAATGTAAAAATAAATGTTTGCACAAGGCTATTTTAAACATGTTAGGGCTGCCTTAGAGATCCAAACAGTGCCTACTACAGGCAAATGGTATGGCTATACATTAGTTGAGCTATAGAATCTCATTTAAAAAAAAAAACAAAAACAAAAAAAACCACAATGTATAAATTGGAATAGTTTTGATTCTGAGGATTGAATCACTTGAAGAAATTTTGCTTGATATATAACCCAAACTGGAAAAAAAAACCTCACCAACCTTGTGTTTGTAGGGCTGAGCAGTTCTAAAGAAATGGAGACTCCTGCCATGACTCCTGCCACTCTCAGAGTTGGGCATGAATTCCTGTCTCTGTTTAGACAGGGAGGTGGAAATGTCTCCTCTACCCTGCTATAAAGAGTGACACAGCAGTGAGGAGTGTGCATTGTTGACACACTGTGAGAAAAGTCAGGCCTAATTACAATTAATACAAGAAAATAACCACGTTTTCTCCAAGGCGTATTTCAAGACACAGTGAACGATGGAGCAAAAGCTTTAATTATCAGTGCTCACTTTGTTCTTTGTCCTGTAGGCAGCTCTGAAGTGTTTCCGTGTGTAGGTGCTGCTGTACGCTCCTCCTATCAGGTACTCTATCACCAGGCCCATGTCAATGAGAGAAGGACGGTAACCTATGGGAAGAGAAGTCTACTCTCACACACACACACACACACACACACACACACACACAGAGAGAGAGAGAGAGAGCAAATACACACACAGTAAGAATCTATATATTCACCTGCAGTGTACATGAATTCATCTCAGTGCAATACCCTATGAAACAGCAAATAATGTCTGAGTGAACAGTGCTGTCTGTAGTGTACTCACTTGTTTCGCATCTTCAATGAGATGGTGCAGGAAACGGTCGGTCTGCCCCTGGGGCTGTTAAGAGAAATATGTTCTTAATCAGAAATAATAGAACAGTAAGGAGAAAATACCAACTATGCAATCAGAGCACAAAATAATAATAATTATTCCAGTGGTTACTTTTTAACACAGTTGTATTTTGCACATACAGCAGCAACACTGGGCCCCTCAGCCTGTTTCTAAAGGGGACTTATTATCCCAGATTTATGTCTAAGTAAACAGGCTTTACTACGGACAAGATAAAGGCAGTGTGGAGGAAGCCAACTGTTAGTGCAGTGATGATAAAAGGTTCTGTGATCTCAAAAGTATCCAAAAAGAACAACTGGGAAAATACCCTGGATGTAATTGACCATAACACACAAAGAACCTTGGTACAAAACACTTAAGGGCGCGTTGCTGTCATTTCAAATCAAAGCCACAGTTTTGGAATTTGTGCTTCAAGAAACACAAACACAAGAACTGCCATTCTTGTGTTTGCTTAGCAAGATGAGAGCACAGGGAAAAATAAAAGAGAAGATAACACAGCAAAACAAACTAGAACACTATGGGATGAAGGTGAAAAAAAATGTAATAGTAGCTTTTTTTTATTTAAATGTTATATTTCTATTCCTGATCAATGAGATGAGAAAATCAGAAATTACAAGGGAGAGTCTCACAAACATTAGAAGTTAATAGTTAACCGTGTTGTAGAGTTCCTCGAGGCGATCCACGGTGAGAAAGCGGCTCATGGTCATGCCGTTATCAATCAGCAGTTTGACAAAACTGACGCGGTCCATCACCAGGGCATCCAGCATGGCTTGCTCCAAGGAACCCACCTAGATAGCTCACATTAAATGATTACAATCGCTCAGTACGGTCAGACAAAATTCCTCATGTGCGGTAATTTACAGTACTACAGTAATGACTTGTAATTACACCACAGCTTACACTAGTGATTTACAACAAGAGTTTCACCTGCCAGTGCTGCCCATACACCAGGATGTCTTTCTGAGCAATGTCCACCCTGTCCCAGGCCAGAGCCATGCTCAGCTGCTCGGCAGGACTGGCCTTGGTGCCTATTCATCACACACACCAAAAAACTTTCAACAAGACACGTCAAACCTGGGACTGGTCAACATACAAATAACTTCCAGTAGCTGTCCAGTAGCTGGTTTTCCTGATATAACATGTCAAAATGTCTCCAGTGAAAATGTCTGTAATCACAACCAAGAGAAGAATAACAAGTACCCTTGAGTGTAGTGGTCAAAATGGCTGCATCTGGTGCCATGTGGTCCTCTGACTCAGAATCAAAAATGGTTATCTGTTGTTCAAAGACATATTGAAGCAGAGTGAGCGGTCTATGGGCTGAATCGCAGCACACATTCAAAAATGCTGTTTTACATACAGACTCTCTGTGATCCATGCATTGCAGGAGGAGACTGTAAAGCTGAAAGGCTTCGGCTCTCTCTATTCCAAACACATCTCCAATTCTGACAAGGAAGTCCTCTTTAATGTCTGCATCCAAATGTCTAAAATGCAGCAAACATGTAAGTTATAACTGTGACATGACAATGTATAAAACTGAAGCATGACAGTGGATTAAAAAATCTATCAGTACTGATTAATCTGCTGACTATTTTTATATAATCAATTATTTAGTCTATGAAAAAAATCAAAAAATAGTCAAAAAAATCCACTGAGTTGAAGGTAATGTCTTCAAATATCTTGTTTCACTTTACCAAAAATCCAAAACCTCAGAATGCACTGAATATACAGTTTACAATGTACGGCAAAGAAAAGCAACAAAATAAATTTTTGAAAGACTGTAAACACACAGCATTTCTTTCACAATTGTTACTCGAAAATGACTGAAATGATTAATTACCTATATATATTTGTCAACTGACTGACTGAATGTAGAACAGACATGTTGGTTTATTGAAGTATTTCTACATCAAATATACCAACACCATCAAGTGAATCATGTAGAGCCACTAAGGTAAGCATACAGTACATACTTGTCGACAGCAGTCTGCTTGTGTAAGAAGGCAAGCAGGTCAGCAGCTCTGCCTGATCCTTCAAACACAAACACTGGCACAGGAGGCACACTGCTAACATAGTCCAACACTGTGGACAAAATGGCAGGACCTCCCTCCACCACCACACACACCACAGGTACTCCTTGGTTTAGCCCTACAAAGATGAGAGGAGTTGCTGATATTATGTTAGTCACATCTAAATCCCGTGCTTTTTCCACTTGCTATAGGTACTGCACAAAAATACACACAGTGACTCACGAGGGTGTATCTTCTGAAGCTGGATGTGCTTCTCCAGCTTCCTTCTGAGGCCTTGCTGGCAGCCATGTTTTCCCAGCGTTCCATCATCCACCAGTAGAAAGTGGGAGTGGAAACCATTGAGACAGGCCCTCTTGCTCAAAGGGTTCCCCACTGGCTGGTAGGGCCTGAACACCTGAACCGTGTTAGGGGAAGGTCACACCAGGAGCCAACGAGCAGTCAGTCAGAGTAACACCATGCACTAGAGCATGTTAGAAACCTGTAAATCTTTTTTGTACTGAGGTTGTGTAATCCCATTCCACAAGAAACAAAATGTTAGTACTCACATCTCTGCCTATAAGGTCCGTGTTGTCGATCGTTCCCCACGGTGTGACGCCGACTGTATTTCTCTTCCTCAAGTCATGGCCCCCAAACATTTTCACGGCCTCGCCGACATACTTAGACACACCTAGATGACATGTACAGATTAGCATTAAAAAAGAACATTAAAGAAGTCAACTTTAATGTTGCATTACAATCAAATTCTTCTTGGTGAAACTGAAATGGACATAGAATGCAGCTACAATGAAACAATTAGACTCTGGGACACTGAGCATGAATGTGTTGAGTGGGGCTTTACGCAAAGAAACTGGTGGAATTCATATCCTATTCATGGAGGCATGCGAGGACAAGGGGTTCCTCAGCTATGTCACACCAGTACTGATTAAACTGAGTCTCATCCTACCCTTAAGCCGCCATGCTATTAATGTGAGTACACATCAGAACCTAGCCAAAAATCAAATGTCAATCAAAACCATAGGTTCGACATGTTCAAGAGTAATAAGTAATACTGACCCACACACACATACCATAGATCTTATACCACCTACCTGTATTAATGCCATCAGTGAGTATCCAGGCCCCTGTGCTGCGGGCAGCTGTGATCAAGCCTTTGCTGAAGGCCTCCTTGACTTTAGGGGGCAGGCTGAAGTTTTCCGTGCCTCCCTGGACAATCAATAGCAGCTTGGGTCTCTCCATCTGCCACTCCCTCAACATGAGTTGAAGCAGCAGCTCTGGCTTTGAGTCCACAGCCAGACGCACATACTGGATGGGAAACACATGGACCTCATGGGACTGAGAGTCTCCAGGTGCTTCACTCAACCCTAATGCTAGTGTGACTGTTTTCACTACTGTTTACCTTAGATAGTATCTTTGCTTTAATGCAGCTCTCTAATGTCTGCTTACATCACAGCAAACCAAGGCTTGTTTATACAGCCATTAAAATCCATTAAAATAGACTCACAGACCTTAGCCCGACAGACACGTGTGGCAGTATCCTGAAAGTCTATGGTCCCATAAGCATTGGTTGGACTGGCTTTGGTGTGGAGCTTGATAGACCAGCCATTTTCCACATCCTGTCCAGGACCAGGACAATGGGATATGGGAGGAAGGGACTCTTGAGACGAATGCTCCCCGATCAGGCGACCACAGCAACATCTGGTCAATAAAAAGAATTTTAAATGGAAGAATACAAAAAATTGGAAATGAGAAGTAGCAGAAATGTTGGTTCATTTCTAATCTTAAAACAATCACTCACTTACATTTCACCTGTTTATTCAAGTGGTCAAATATATATATTTAAAGGGATTTGGAAAAAAAGAAAAATAGGCATATTACTATTTTTTGACACCTCATAATCAACCTATAAGTGGTTCTTATAATCAAAATGTTCCAGTCTCTCTCCTATAGCGACATGTATTTTTGGCAAGACACTCCTATCATTCACTATTTGGTGAATTTTAGATAAACGTAAAAGCAAATGACTGGTGGGAAATCCAAATGAGATATTTCCCTAGTCTATTTAGGGATGATATGTGGAAAAGTCTGAGGTGATTTTGATAAAATGGTTTGGCAAAATTTTTAGTGATACTCTTTTAAAGCTAAAAAGAAAAGTAGGGTTATTAGACTGTATGTCACAAGTACCCGACAGGCCTCCACTTGGCCTGTTTAAGCCAGGCTGCTACAGTTCCTCTTCTTTTCCTGTTTCCCTCCCTTCCTCTTCACCTCCCTATGTCCTTCATCCAAGTGTTGAAAACTCACACGTTCATAAATGCAGTAGCTTACACTATTGATATCACCAATGTCCACACCTTGTGTTTATTCTTTCAAATAGCAAAGAAACTAAATAAAGACCTAGGCACAATTACTTTCCAGTTTGTGATACATTAAAAGATTATTATTTTATGAATATGCAGTGGCATTCATGAAATGTAATAGAAATAGAAACAGAGCCTAAGGGGGAAATGTTGATATAAAGGGTGTGAAAAAACGTGACATACAAATTGACACAATAAGAAGACATGTCAAGGTTTGAGGGTTGTATTCAGACTTATATAAACACACAAATCATAAATTATACCTGATTAGGTTTTGGCATACTTGGCATACTGGAACACATCTGTGAAAAACAGAAGATAACACATTGGCAAAGACTCCACATGGTCCCTGCTCCTGGTAGAAAGGGCTGAATGCCAAATAGTTCTGCACTCAGAAAGATGTCATGTCCAAACACCACTGTTAATATTACACTACGCACTCACTAAAGACATCACCCTGTAACTTTCATCTAAGAATCATAAAATGCTGAACTTTAACACTCAACAGGGCAATCCAGGTTACCTGTGTAGCTCTCGAGAGGAAGGGATAAACTTCACACACTCTCTCTTGAAGAAAGTTTCCGCAATCCAAGACTTTCCTGACTGGAATAAGAAGAGAAAGCATTTACTTACACATCACCAATCCTGGAGTATAGCTAAGCACTATATTCCCAACTTCCAAACTCATCCTCCAGCAAGAAAACACGCTATTACTAATCACTGACCTTCTCAGTGAAGCTCATTGCAGTGCTGGTGTCAGTAGCTGAACCCACAGGAACCTAAGTTCTCTCATAAAAACATTGACAGCCTGTATGACAAACCGTCACGTTCACAGCGGCCTTTACTTGCATCCCCCAGGTCTACCCTGCTCCTGTGCTCCCTTTCCCAGCCAGATTTAACAATGGCCTAACAGAGGAAAACATTGTTGATGGGAAAACACACACATCCGCTTCCTGAGATTAATAACACATGGTTGGGGAGTAGGCGTACTCCCTCCCTCAGACTGTATAAACACGAAACAAAAGGTCTGAGGTGTATCTAATGAATTCCAGTGATTTGACAATAAACGTCTTTTTAGACAATAAGCCTCACTAGTTTGCTGCAGCTGCAATAAGAAGTAAGAACTGCCACGTGACCAACAACAAAACACAAATCAACTCATGCACTACCTTAAAGATAATGTATGGATCTACAGTATATGGGAAGTAGTTATGTAGATTTATGGCAGCTTAAAAAGGTGTATATTAAAATAAATCCATAATTTAAGATGTATGCAAGCGAGGCTGTTCTGCATGATAGCGTAGATATCAACCTTATAATTGTAGGCAAAATAGAAATGTAACATCTGAATGCAATGAAATAGTTTTTGGTAACTCACCAAAATGACAATCACTATATTGCACTGGTTATTATGCAGCATTACATTAAAATCATAACTGCAATCAGATACTTAAGTAAACCACACAGCTTCCTCTGAAATGCTGTTGTTGAAGTATAAAGTTTTCATAAGATGTACATACAGAATAAAAGTACCAGTATCCTAGACAAACTCAGTAAGATACAGTAATGTTATGCTAATTTAAGTAGTTAGCTAGTTACCGTAACACTGCAAGGTCAGCTAATTTGGTTGGTACTGGTTATCTCATCTAGGTAATGTGTAGCTCCTGCTAGTCCTATATAAATGTAGTTTACCAGTACACTCTATAAGTAGTACATTAAGTGCATGTAAGATAGAGAATGTACAGACTACAATGGTTTTACTAAGCTTGTAAGCTGGCTACATGTTTTAGATAACATACAAATCACAGCTAAACTTTGCTAATAAGTAAATTAGCTATTTGTACACTGGCTACCTCTTCAGTAGCTTTTTGTATTAGTTATACACAACTTACCATGGCTGTACACTCCAATTAAAAATGTGTGGCTCACAAGTCACAGTCAGACATCTTGAGTCAAACTCCACTTCATCACAACTTCCCTCACAAGACACCCGCCCCCCCGCCCCATCAGCAGCTGATCCAAAGGTCAGAGACCTCTCCCTTCTAATATGCAGCTCTTTCAACTCCTGAACTGATAACAAATAGGTTATGTTTGGTTTATGTTGGTTTACCTGATCTCTGTTAGTGTTGACTATGTATATTGCATGGCTTTAAATTACTTCAAAATTTCAATCTGTAACTTTAAATGCTGTAGATTATCAGGCATTATTTACAAGTCTGATCTTCTAGTTCACGGTTTTTCAGTAGATCAAATGACACTACCCCTCACAGATATCCAATAAACAATCATAAATCACACAAGAGTACAGACAATGGTTTTATTGCCAAAGAAATATAGAGTTATTACTATATGTGCACACCCTGTTGCTTTAACATTATTCACATATGCTTATAAAATATTACTGGGATTCAGTAGAAAACAAAACACTGCTGGCAATGTTGTACACCAGGCTATATAAAAATACTTCACACAATGCATATAATTAAACAAACATTTAGGATAATCTACAATTAAAGGATGGATGGACATCCCTTCACAAATGTTTAGAGAAATTCCACCTGCTTGCTCACCACCGAAACAACGGCATAGTTACAGTGCAGATCTCCCTGTTGCTTCACCCACTGTTAAGTGATGGAGATCTTGCAGTGGCATGAGGCTCACAGACTCACTACAGCTTGTATCAGTCTGACAGGGCCACACTGACAGGTTTGTGACATCAGGCTGTTGCATCCAACCTGGATGCATTTTAAGCAACCGTAGTGTGCTTTTGATGTGTCTACCTGCTGATGAGCATCAAATTTTCATTATCATGCCTGCCTGCTGATGTCAGGACTACATAGAACAGACTCACTGCACCCATCATGTCTCCATGGCATCAGAAGAAGAGTGTTTGATTTTTGACTTGTCTTTTGTTTGGGAATGGTCATTGTCTTCTAGCAGTGAAAGGTCAAGTTCAGGCAGTGGGACCCTCCAGTACTGGAAGGAGTTGTAAGAGCAGTCTTCAGGGTTTTTGTCTGCTTCAGCCTGAAAGGAATGAGAAAGAAAAACTGAGCTCAGAGTAGCTAGCACAAGTTAGATCAACCAAACCTGGGTAAAATCAGCCATATTTTACGCACTAAGTGTTTTATGGACAATTACAGCGAGTTATTCAATTGATAAAAGCTGACATCTAGTGGACGTTCGTTGCAATTACACAATTTACTTTTCTTTAGACAGAACTGCTATCTAGACTGTAAAAAATACCAACGCATGTAATTGTGTACAAAACTTACGCCATCATTAGTTTTAGAGACAACGGTCTCTGAACCCACGCAGTCCTTCCGAGCTTGTTTCTTCTTGGTTGTTCGGGCGCTGGAGCTGCCACGGTCCTGGAAACTTCCAGAAGTCTGCAGCGACAAAACACTGGAAGCAGGCTTCCTAGTGTCGCAGTGTTTGGGCTTATGACAAAGACCTGCTGCTGCTTCTTGTTTCTCTGGGTCTTCGAAGTGGTATGGCCTCTTTCTGCAGCGGTTGCCGAACAAAGCCAGCAGGGACGGTGGGCTCACAGCCCGCGTCGAAGACATGCTCTCCATCTGCATGTCAACGCTACAACGTGAACGGCAACATCTTTTGGACGGGGACTCGTCCAGCACAGTGTCCTCGGCGCGTCTCTTTGCCATGAATATTAGCTCAGCAGCAAGCTAAAGATACACGTAGTATTCTGACAAAGGTACTACCTATGTTAAGCATGGATATGCTGCAAGTTCAGTAGCACAACATTGAGCACTAATTATTGCGAGACAGACCTGCTGTCCAATCAGAGGAGAGTACCGCTGTCAGTCCCGCCCAGAGCCTCCACTCCTCCCAGTGACGCTTCCTGTGGCGGGTACATGGTACGTTCATGCTGATCCCGAAGAGAGACCCCCTTCAAAAAAAGTTGACCAGTCAAAAAAAAAAAAGAGTAGATAATAAATGCTTAATGATTAGGATTATTCTGTTGTTCTCTATTTTTGTAAATATGTAAAACACAGGAATTATTCGACAAAGTATTATGTATATTTTTCCCAATGGTTTGACAAAGTACTGAGATTGTTTACTTAAATAAACGCAGCAATACCTTTATGAAAATACTGCTAAAAGTTACTTATGTACAAATGTAAAAGTATTAAAAATCCCAAAAGTACCAAAGTAACTATACTCATAATGCAGATTGGCACAGTTTAATAGATGTACATCATTTGATTATAATTATTAATGCATTGTTGTTTTTGTCACTTTATTGTTGCAGCTGGTAAATTTCCCACTAGGCATAAATAAACTCTCACCATAATACTGTATTTTTGTGCAGTTAGCAAGATTCTGAAAAGTAACAAGTTATCCAATAAATCTAGTGACATAGAGTACAAACTGCATTTAAAATGTAGTGGCATCAAAGTATGATGTAGCAAAAATTAGAAATACTTACCGATACCTCCAAATTATACTTAAGTACAGCTCTGGAATAAATGTGCTTAGTTACTACTTGATTTTGCCTCAGGAAGTAGAGCAGCTGTCCCCCAACCAGAAGGCCTGTGATTCAGTTCCCCTTCTCCCCAGTGCACATGTCAAAGTGTCCTTGGGTAAGACACTGAACCTCAGGTTGCTCCCGTTGGCCAGTGCCTTGCAGGGACAGCTACCATCAGTGTGCATGTGTGTGTGTGTTGGCGCTGCAGATGGCTGCCTCGATTCTATACCGGAGACAAATTCCCTGTGTGTGTAACATACCTGTCCAACAAAAGTGATCATCATCATATTATTTTGTTTTTTTATTGCAGGATCTAACCACTCACCCCATACTGCTGCATCCCTCAGAGTTCCAAGAAAAAAACACCACAGACATGGCCTCACTGTCTAACCTATAAATATCCTAAATGGATGTGCCCTCATACATGACCTCTCAGCTTCATGAACCATCCTGGTCCTCATAGTAGGGATCCTTTTGGTCACAGAGTTAAAAAAAACAAGTTAGAGGCTTGTTTTTGGAATAATCTCTCCGTTCACATTAGATCTTCTGAGTCGGTCAAAACTTCTTTTCACTTTGAGTTACAGGTGCAGTCAGATGTTTGCATACGCCTTAGCCAAATACATTTAAACTCCGTTTTTCACAGTTCCTGACATTTAATCCTATAAACATTTCCTGGCTTAGGCCAGCTGGATCATTAGTTTATTTTAAGAATGTGAAATGTCAGAAAAATAGAGAAAAAGATTTCTTTCAGCTTTTATTTCTTTCATCACATTTCCAAATCTGTTTTAATGACTTCAACCTAAGTGCATGTAAACTTCTGACTTCAACTGTGGGTACTTATGGAGTAAGCTTTTATCAGGAAAGCCACTGACATATCACAGTTAGAAAGCACAGTTGTAAATAATAAAATTAATAATAGCGGATTCAGTTTTAGTGTCGTGCATGCTGGCTTATTAATACTGACTTGAAGCACAAATTAAAAATGAAATTCAAGCATGCATTTCCTATTTTGCTGCATTCTGCAGCTGACAAACATAATGTGACCCCTCGCTTAAGTTAAAATGTCTTCAGTAAAAATATTATATATATGTATTCCTTTTAGCATTTTAAAACAAGTACTAGCAGGACGCATCACATGACAACATGAAAACAGGTCTAATAAAAAAAAAATTTAACTGTGTTTACTTTAATTGTGTGAAACAGTGGTACTGAGCCAATGTTAACTTTGTCAGTACCACCTGTGCTTTTCCTGCTAAATGCCTGCGGTGAAATACTGTATATCCATTACAGTTTAGTGTCACACTGTATCTGCCTCCTAACGAAGCACATACAAAACATTTTGCTTTTTCAGTGCTTGCTGAAACAAATGAACACTTTTCTAAATGGGCCTATAGAACTGAACTTGTGTTATGCAGATGTTGAAATGATTTCAAACATGATATAGTAAAACTTTGGAGAGTCCTATTTTTTAAATGTTTGGCTTTATTCCAAAGTGTGACTAGAAACGAGAATGGTCAATGAACATCATCCCCAACTTAAAAGAACTTTTTCCTGAAAAGGCAACTGATGATCAGTGCAAATGAGTATCTGTAGTTATTGGCACCATATTTGAAATAATAGATTTCAAAAGGAAATATTCACATCACATTCTCGGATGACACACGCAGTAAAAGTCACTGAAGATAAGAATGAGTAACAGCGCAGTGACCGAGTAGTAAAAAGAAATGTACTCTTCAAGTTTTGCAGCTGACACATAAAACAGTAACACTGAATTGCACCCAAGAGTAATGAACTCATCTCTAACCAAGGATGTAGTATGTATGTAGCATGGTATTTAGATGTTTTTCAGGTTCTACAGATAACACAGTACTGCAGTATTCAATCTCACATTGTACAGTCTGTGCCATAGCCTGTCTGACAAACACGGGGCCTGTGGAGTTGTGCACATTTCTCCAGATGGACCATAAAAAAAATGTATATGACAAAAAATAGAAACAAAATAAAAACAAAATGATGTCCACCGACTCTTTTTTTCTTCTGTGTCAGTTGTTTTTCTTTTTCATTTTGTCAGTCCAACTTTCTCACGCTTGTCTAAGTTCACCAATTTTGTAAAAGGATTTCCTGTCACGTCAGAGTGTCGGTGCCCTCCCGCCGCGGTGACTTGGCAGCCCGTGGAGAACTCTGTTGTTGGCTGTCTTCTTGATTGTTAAAGTACAGGTATGCAGGTTTTCGTGCAACAAAGAAGACACAGTCATAAACATACCTCAACATAGAACGGTCATTCTCAGTGTAGGTGGTCTGCATCGACTCTTTCTCCACCTGCAGGAGAAATGTGAATACTGCTTCACCACCAGAAAATATAAAATATACATATAAAATAAATATTATGACTATTAATTAAAGCCCTCGGTGTACCTCAATATGGAAGCCCAGTTTAACCATCGCTGTCCTAATATCTTCATAGCTGAGTTCAACAGAGAGCTCATTGGCAATGTTCTCAAAGTGATACAGCAGTGGGCCTGCAGAGACATTGAAAATGTAAACTTTGAGATGTTTACTGAGACACTCAACTCAGACACAACACTGCCTCTAGGTTCCCTGTGTGCAATCTATAAAATGGAAGTACTTCTGTTTAAGTAAATTGGGTAAAATCAGAAAAACAAACAAAAAAAGTATTAAAGTTACAGGGAAAATGCATCCAACAGTGTTGGAGTGTGTTAAAGTAAAATTATTTGCAGGAACACAAAGTAATATACTGGCAACTTGAGTACAAGTCTATGATCATGTATTTGCGTTTTTGTTTTTTTTTTTAACTTTGGAGGTTCTGTCAGCAGGTTAGCTGCACAGGAAAAGCATTTACTTTCCTAGTATAGTTCACATCTTACCCAAACTGACTCACCCAGGTTGATCCACACCCCACCGGGTTTCAGAATCTTCCATATGGTCTCCAAATACTCAATGACATTATGAGCTGTGTCAATAAAGAAGCAGGTTGCCACACAGTCCCAGGAATCTGACAGACACAGATATTATGACAATCACTTTTAATCAGTATTACTAAGGTGCACAATTCACAAATAATCAATTATTCATCATTTACAGTACAGTCACATCAACGTGACTGATTTCATTTTAATATGTGGTTTTTAGAGAAAACATTATGATATACACTTTTCACTATATGAATATTAATTAGTAACAGTAGTATAACATAGCAGCACAGTACAATGTAATTACTCAATTTTTTTATGGCCATGGTGTAAAGACTGTAAGAACACTAGATCAAGGACACTTGTCTTGTAGAGCCTAGTGATGGGAGCTCAGCTGAAAGCACATTTTCAATAGAAAAGAAAATTCATTCTTGCAAGACTTCAAATTCTCAGAAAAGCTGAATACACAGAGTTGCCTGAAATCCTTAGAGGCATATTTCTCTTCCATGGTCTATGCAGTTTGGCTGCTTACTGCTTACAAAGGTGTAAAACACCGAGAGCTTTTACTTACTTGAGTCAGTGTAGACTTCCACAAAGTCTCCTGCTACCATAGAGAAGTCTGAATTTAGTGGTAAGCTCTGAGGGTTGACATCCGGAAATCTGACTGGTCGTGTTTGGTCAGAGGATTTCTTGTTGTTGCTGAACTGGTGGATCCAAGGGTACAGGGTCAGAGCATTCACCTTTTCACACCTGAATGGAGCAGTCCAAATGTATGAAGATAGGTGGGTGGATACTATTCTGCAGAGTGTGCTGCCAAAAACTAAATACAAATGATGTATTTTGATTTTCTTTGCAATTACTGACACATATGTTTAGAATTAAGACTAAGAACTGAGTGTGACTAATATGCAGTTCCACATCAAGCAAGCAAAGATACCCTGTATGAATGTATACATAGGAAGGTGATAGACCTCAGGTGTTGTCTGGAGTCACAGGAGTGTTAGTGTCTGTGTATGCTTTACCTATTGAGAACAAAATTTGAGGAGAAGAGCATGAAGAGACTCCATTCATTGCCCTGGCATATATAACCCAGTCGCGCTATCTCCCAGGCTAGACGGCCAAGCCCAGCGCCCGGGACCAGCACGCTCACCTTAGACACATCACTGACATAATAAAATGCACATATCACATAGAAAACACTAAGTCACATAATCAGAATCATTACAAGCTGTCTGTTTGTATCACTATGTAATCATATGCATTTATTTCTGTGTTCTATTTTGTGTACGCCTGGCTGAAATATGCAGAGTGGCGTGCATGTGTCTGTCTAAGGGCGCATGTGTCTTTCCTACTATTGGTCACTTGGGAAGAGTCTTTGGATCTCTTGGATGATAGGCTGGTAGCAGGAGTCCCTCTCCACCTGGCCCGCCTCACTCCAGTCCCTCACAAACTGCTTTATGGTGGACTTAAGCTTGTCCATATCAAATGTAGAGGATGGGCGCACCTTCCTCGGATCCTCCTAGCAGGAAGAGGGATACATCTACATAAAGTCTTCAAGTAAATAACAGTAAAGAAAACTATAACACAGTTTCCTTTTGCAGCCTTGAATCTGGTTTAAGTCAAGCCTTACCCTCTCACCATACTCAATATTCTCAAACATGTGGAGGCTGTTGTGAACAATGGCCTGCAGCACCTCCTGGTTGTGGTCCGCACACTGGCTGATCTGGGCCATTTTGGGCAAAACACTTGGCAACAAACTCTGGTGACGCTGGGGGAGGCTCCAAAACTGACGCTCCGCACGTTTGACCTGCTCCTGGACATGAACCCTGGCAGAATGAAACGGAAGAGAGAGCAAGGGTTTTAATTTCAGTTGTACCCAGAGGTGACACAATACACCTCCAGAAACAATACCTGTAAGGTAAGGCCTGATTTTAGCTCAATGATATAGCGTGGGTCAACTTCTCTGGTCAAACTGGATTATTTACTGTTGCATCATATCATTCCTCTCTTAAATTTACCTTGAAAGAAATTTCAAGAGGGAAAAAGGGTGGATCATGGAAAAGTGGTGCAATGACATAAGTGCAATTCGGGTTAGAAATTTAGCAACTAAATGCCGCATGAACCTCAACCTGGTCAAATACAAGCAAACCTAACAGTGGGAAGTACTAACCAATACCTGAATAACGATGAACTATCACAGTTAACGTTAGCATTTCCCCTTCAAACCTAGTTAGACGCACTTTGCTTTTGTTATTTCCAACAACATGGTTTGCTAAAACAAACTGTCGTTACCCGAAGAGTACTCTAATTTAAAGCATTTTTAATATACCTGTAAAATCGAAACGCATCGATTATTCTCCAAAAATGCTGCCTTTCCAGATTGGCCTCCTCCTCAGGGCTGCATTTCATTCTTTCTTTGTGAAAATATGACCCATCTTGAGCTCCTTCTCCAGCTATGTCGGCCATGTCTGAAACAAAGTTACAGCCATCCAATCAGTACGATAATGTTCTTCTTCGCGGGTTTTTTTTTTCAACAAACCAGACTACTAGACCTATTACTGCCACCCAGTGTCGGATCGGATGCATAAAGGAAACAAATGAACAAATTAATATAAAATAATACGTATTATTAGGACAAATATTTTAAAGACATAATGAGATCCATTAACCCGTAACAATACTGTAGACTTTAAATAGCTTCACAAAGCAGCTACACAAATAATGTATTGTGCCTGAATTGGTTTTCATAGCCTATACTGAAATATTGAAAAAGACACCCTTTGTTACAGTTTGTGTTGATGATTTAATTATAAATTGGTAAAACCTCAGTTTTGCCTATCAGTCTACACTCATTAATCCATAATGACAAAGTGAACACACATTGTAGACATTTTTTAAATAAATGTATTAAAAGTCAAGACTAAAACCTCTAATTTATAAAAGTACTCAGACCCAGATTTGCTGTCACACAAACTGTGGTTAGGTGTACTGACTTTCTGTACTTTCTGAATATGTTATCACAGTATAGAGATATAGAATGCCACCTGGGAGCTTGTAAAAAATTTTCTATCATGCCTAAGATTAAATGTAATGTATACTCTGTCATAATATAGGGGCATTGTCATTAATGGACTAAAACACAAAAAACTGCCTTGGCATTTTTATCTTTCCAAAGGCAGTGCCACCAATTCCTATTGCAATAAAGTAGATTAGTACAGTCCTTCTCCCTCTTCTTAGGGGTTCAGAAAAGCTAAGTGAATTACATATACTGTATTCATTATTAGTACAGTGCCTTGCGAAAGTATTCGGCCCCCTTGAACTTTGCGACCTTTTGCCACATTTCAGGCTTCAAACATAAAGATATAAAACTGTAATTTTTTGTGAAGAATCAACAACAAGTGGGACACAATCATGAAGTGGAACGAAATTTATTGGATATTTCAAACGTTTTTAACAAATAAAAAACTGAAAAACTGGGCGTGCAAAATTATTCAGCCCCCTTAAGTTAATACTTTGTAGCGCCACCTTTTGCTGCGATTACAGCTGTAAGTCGCTTGGGGTATGTCTCTATCAGTTTTGCACATCGAGAGACGGAAATTTTTGCCCATTCCTCCTTGCAAAACAGCTCAAGCTCAGTGAGGTTGGATGGAGAGCATTTGTGAACAGCAGTTTTCAGTTCTTTCCACAGATTCTCGATTGGATTCAGGTCTGGACTTTGACTTGGCCATTCTAACACCTGGATATGTTTATTTGTGAACCATTCCATTGTAGATTTTGCTTTATGTTTTGGATCATTGTCTTGTTGGAAGACAAATCTCCGTCCCAGTCTCAGGTCTTTTGCAGACTCCATCAGGTTTCCTTCCAGAATGGTCCTGTATTTGGCTCCATCCATCTTCCCATCAATTTTAACCATCTTCCCTGTCCCTGCTGAAGAAAAGCAGGCCCAAACCACGATGCTGCCACCACCATGTTTGACAGTGGGGATGGTGTGTTCAAGGTGATGAGCTGTGTTGCTTTTACGCCAAACATAACGTTTTGCATTGTTGCCAAAAAGTTCGATTTTGGTTTCATCTGACCAGAGCACCTTCTTCCACATGTTTGGTGCGTCTCCCAGGTGGCTTGTGGCAAACTTTAAACGACACTTTTTATGGATATCTTTAAGAAATGGCTTTCTTCTTGCCACTCTTCCATAAAGGCCAGATTTGTGCAGTATACGACTGATTGTTGTCCTATGGACAGAGTCTCCCACCTCAGCTGTAGATCTCTGCAGTTCATCCAGAGTGATCATGGGCCTCTTGGCTGCATCTCTGATCAGTCTTCTCCTTGTATGAGCTGAAAGTTTAGAGGGACGGCCAGGTCTTGGTAGATTTGCAGTGGTCTGATACTCCTTCCATTTCAATATTATCGCTTGCACAGTGCTCCTTGGGATGTTTAAAGCTTGGGAAATCTTTTTGTATCCAAATCCGGCTTTAAACTTCTCCACAACAGTATCTCGGACCTGCCTGGTGTGTTCCTTGTTCTTCATGATGCTCTCTGCGCTTTAAACAGACCTCTGAGACTATCACAGTGCAGGTGCATTTATACGGAGACTTGATTACACACAGGTGGATTCTATTTATCATCATTAGTCATTTAGGTCAACATTGGATCATTCAGAGATCCTCACTGAACTTCTGGAGAGAGTTTGCTGCACTGAAAGTAAAGGGGCTGAATAATTTTGCACGCCCAATTTTTCAGTTTTTTATTTGTTAAAAAAGTTTGAAATATCCAATAAATTTCGTTCCACTTCATGATTGTGTCCCACTTGTTGTTGATTCTTCACAAAAAATTACAGTTTTATATCTTTATGTTTGAAGCCTGAAATATGGCAAAAGGTCGCAAAGTTCAAAGGGGCCGAATACTTTCGCAAGGCCCTGTATGTCCCCTTTGGTGCCCTGTATACTTGGTCCAGTCACTGTCAAGTCCCATCTTGTTTTCAAATTATATTAAAAGTTGTTACACTACATAAGATAATATGGGGCTTTCATTATGTAAGCCAAGCCATAAAATTCTTGTTCAGCAAGATTTGATCATGTTTGAATGCTGAGTGATTTAAGTAATGAATAAGCAGTTGACAATACATTACGCATTATATTGCATTATATTTGGGCTGACATGGCATTTAACTTTCCTCAGTGCTGACCTGTTGGTAATCAACCTTGGCAGCCCGTGATTTGAGAAAATACTCTATTTCAGAAAAACTGGGATTATCAAATCAAATCAAATTTATTTATATAGCACTTTAAAAACAACATCCAGTTGACCAAAGTACTTTTCATAAAATAAAATCACAATAAATAACTAAAATAAAATCGATTCAGTGCAAAAATAAAACAATAATTCAGACACACAGATGACACACATTTAATAAATTAGATTAAACGGAAATCATCAGGCCCAATTGTGCATCAGGTCAGTAGCTGATCTCACATTAAAAGGTAGACTATTTGCACAATTCAGGGGCTGCATCAGTAAAAGCACGATCACCCCAGCATTTATATCTGGCCATAGGAACCTCTAAATGAAACGGGCTTGAAGATCTGAGGGACCTTGTAGGTTTGTGCCAATGCACTAGTTCAGTGAGGTAAGATGGCGCCAAACCATTAAGAGCCTTAAAAACAAAAATTAACAGTTTAAAATCAATACTAAAATGGACTGGAAGCTAGTGGAGAGAAGCCAGAACTGGGGTTATATGCTCAAATTTTCTGGCACTTATCAGAAGACAAGCAGCAGCGTTTTGAACCATCTGAAGACGAGAGAGGGAGGACTGGTTAACACCATAGTATAGAGCATTGCAATAGTCAAGGTGGGAAGTGAGAAATGCATGGATTGCAATCTCAAAATCATTAAAAGAAAGGAATGAATTGACTTGACTTAACAACCTGAGGTGGAAGAAGCTAGATTTCACAACTGAGTTGATTTGCTTGTCAAACCTTAACTTGCCATCAAACCCCTAGGTTTTTACATTCGACTTCAGATGACGAGCCAGGGGGCCCACACCCTCGTCAAAAGAGGTTAAGTTCGACAAGTCTCCAAAAAGCACACACTCAGTTTTATTTTCATTAAGATTTAAAAAGTTAAGTGCCAGCCATGATTTCAAGTCTGTCAAACAGTCAAACAATGGTTGTAATGACATTCCTCTCGCTGCCTTCAGTGGATTATAGGCTGCATGAAAACTGTGTTTGTGTCATATCTAATAAGAGAAATATATCAGTGCTTTTTCTCGCTGGTGTCATGATTCGGTTCCACTGCTTCCCGTCTGGCTTTTATTTTGACACTATTTCCTGTTTTGTTTCACCTTAGTTCTGGTCTTTTCTTTACGTTCTTCATCACTCACATTAGTTTCACCTGTTTCATTATTATGTGCACCTGTTATATATTTGCACTGCTTTAACACTGTAAATAAATCACTACTTGCATCGAAGCCAGCCGCCTGGGTCTGCTAATTTCTCCGCTCGCTCACATTTGTGTCGAGCGTTCATAACACTTTCAGTCTGAGGGTATTGCTCCATGGTGACAGGTGTTTTCTGGTGAACCATTTGCATACAGTATATCATAGTGATAGAGACCTGGGACATACGTATGTTCGTGCCTGGCGTCAACATAGCGTAGATGTAGTTTACACAAGTTCCCTATATGGAAAGCAACTTGTGGGACATTAAGTTACTCTTTTAAATCTTATCTATACATTACGCATTATATTGCATTATATTTGGGCTGACATGGCATTTAACTTTCCTCAGTGCTGACCTGTTGGTAATCAACCTTGGCAGCCCGTGATTTGAGAAAATACTCTATTTCAGAAAAACTGGGATTATCAAATCAAATCAAATTTATTTATATAGCACTTTAAAAACAACATCCAGTTGACCAAAGTACTTTTCATAAAATAAAATCACAATAAATAACTAAAATAAAATCGATTCAGTGCAAAAATAAAACAATAATTCAGACACACAGATGACACACATTTAATAAATTAGATTAAACGGAAATCATCAGGCCCAATTGTGCATCAGGTCAGTAGCTGATCTCACATTAAAAGGTAGACTATTTGCACAATTCAGGGGCTGCATCAGTAAAAGCACGATCACCCCAGCATTTATATCTGGCCATAGGAACCTCTAAATGAAACGGGCTTGAAGATCTGAGGGACCTTGTAGGTTTGTGCCAATGCACTAGTTCAGTGAGGTAAGATGGCGCCAAACCATTAAGAGCCTTAAAAACAAAAATTAACAGTTTAAAATCAATACTAAAATGGACTGGAAGCTAGTGGAGAGAAGCCAGAACTGGGGTTATATGCTCAAATTTTCTGGCACTTGTCAGAAGACAAGCAGCAGCGTTTTGAACCATCTGAAGACGAGAGAGGGAGGACTGGTTAACACCATAGTATAGAGCATTGCAATAGTCAAGGTGGGAAGTGAGAAATGCATGGATTGCAATCTCAAAATCATTAAAAGAAAGGAATGAATTGACTTGACTTAACAACCTGAGGTGGAAGAAGCTAGATTTCACAACTGAGTTGATTTGCTTGTCAAACCTTAACTTGCCATCAAACCCCTAGGTTTTTACATTCGACTTCAGATGACGAGCCAGGGGGCCCACACCCTCGTCAAAAGAGGTTAAGTTCGACAAGTCTCCAAAAAGCACACACTCAGTTTTATTTTCATTAAGATTTAAAAAGTTAAGTGCCAGCCATGATTTCAAGTCTGTCAAACAGTCAAACAATGGTTGTAATGACATTCCTCTCGCTGCCTTCAGTGGATTATAGGCTGCATGAAAACTGTGTTTGTGTCATATCTAATAAGAGAAATATATCAGTGCTTTTTCCCACTGGGATATCTTTGTTTACCATTTAGGGATTTTAGAAATGCCTTATTATTCAGTCAAATACTTAAAAAAGAGACTAAAGAAAAAATTGTTATAGGATAATCTAAACTGCTCCATAGTCTGTGGATTTATTGTATTTGTTAGATGATTTGATTTCTGTTAATGTGATTTCCATGTGCTAATAGGAATGTCTTCTAGCAATAATATTTTATCCCTGGATTATTTTACCTTCAAAAACTAATATAAACAATAACAAACTGTTACACACTAAATCAAAAAGCAAGAAAGCACAAAACAAAGATTTTCTAAATATTTAATGGTGATGTGTTTGAGTCAACACAAAGCTTTTCCTCCATCATTTGTTTGGGTTGACAATCTTGCCAATGAAGAGTATGTCTTCTGTATCACGATCAATGATAGCAGCCATAAATGGCTGATTGAACTTCAAGACAGGGGTGAACTGGATGGACAAAGGCACGATGCCAATGCCTGTGACAGCTGTGGCAGTGGCTCCGGCCTCATCAAGATCCAGGGTAGCTTGGTGCACAACCTGTGGTACAGTAGAAGCAGAGTGAAATGAAAGGTGGATGAATATGTGATGTGGGAGGAAATGTGTGGGAATATGCTCTCTGTCCTTACCTCTGAGACTGCCAGGTTGCGGCCTGGTGAAATGCCACTCAAATCTGCATTCTGGCCAAACATGTCTATCATTCCCATTTCAGCCAATACATCATTCAGAATGTAGGAAGTCTTGATTGAAATCTTCGGAATAAACACATCATATTTCCTAAAAATTGGGAGATGGATAAACATACAGTGATTGACCTGACAAGACAAAGATGAGTATTTTATACAGTGTCATATCTTCTGTGCTAGAAATCAAGAATATATGGTTGTTTTTAGATTCTCCCTACGAGGATCTCTTCCACTTGAGCCATTTGGTGATATAAGTGGAGCCAAGGTTATTCTCCAGCGTTGCCATATCTTTAGGCAGCATCAGTAGCATGGAGAAGGAGCTGTTGAAGGGAAGATGGAGGACTGTTGTGTTAATGTCACGGTCATTGTAGACATCAAATTGGCCCTCCCTGTTCATCATCTGGACTGGAACCTGGAAAGTGACCATTTAAACATGAAGTCACTTTATCCAGAAAAGGCAGAATGAAGGATACATAATGATGGGTAAGCTTTGAAACTGAAACCTTTGTGTTCTCATCCACTATGAATGTGTCTTCTCTAGTCCGCTGAGGATCAAATGGAGATTCCCATTTTCCTGTTTGATGGCAGTGAGCAGAAATAAAGCACATTATTAAGTTAATGCATCAAACATACAGGTGTGACCTCAGAATGAGAGAACTCATCTCATGTGACATTTTACCTTTGTAGTAGATGTAGCTAATGAGATACATAATTGTTGCCGGATTTAGGTTTTCAACCAGCTTGTCTATCTTCCCGTGGGTTTTCTCTGACACGTAGTTGTTGATGGTATCGGCGCTGTCTGTGGGGTTGGTGAAGTCAACATTGAACCCTTCTGCTAAATAAGACTGCTTCAAGGTGTCCAGGAATGCAGGCTCTGGCTTGAAGTGATTGGCCACAAACACAGCGGCCCCCTCACTGATGTCTCCAGACAACCTATTTTCCTTTAGAAGAAGTGCATGGAAGGCCTGATTTACATCAGCTTGTGTCAGTAAGGAGCCGTTGAAACCCAGACCACTGAAAAGCTGGCGGTGGGTCTCCTCACGGGCTCCTACGGACAACGCAGCCAAGGCAATGGAAACACTAGATGGAGAGCAGAAGGTGTTCTTGCCTTCGGAGTCAGCAATAGGAGCCAATTTCCTATACAGACGGAAGGCAAATTCTTTGTTTGCTGACCTCACCAATGAGGCCGTGTTGGTGCTGCTTTCGAGTGCAGTGTCTTGGTGTGAGTGATCTTTGACTACATGACCAATATGGTGATGACCTCTCCCTATGCAGACCACTGCTGTTAGGATCCAGATACCCAGGGCTGTACGCATCATGGCAAACTGAGACAAAAGGTCAAAAGTGCAGCATTATTTATTTAGGTTACACAATCTTTACTGTTGAAAATATGCATATATTTTCCTAGATACAATAAATATGTTGTTTTAAAGGCCCTCAAAACCTATTTTCTTAATAAGCTTCCTATTAATAATAATTAGGTTCTACATGAACATGCTGTTTTCTACCAAAATTGGAAAAGTTTTGGTAATTTTACATACTGATTTCTGTATTTTCTTTCCTGTGCTGTCATTGGTTTGGGGATGGTGGTGTTAATTTAGACAAGGTGATGTCACACCATAGTTTACACAAGTTCCCTATATGGAAAGCAACTTGTGGGACATTAAGTTACTCTTTTAAATCTTATCTATACATTACGCATTATATTGCATTATATTTGGGCTGGCATGGCATTTAACTTTCCTCAGTGCTGACCTGTTGGTAATCAACCTTGGCAGCCCGTGATTTGAGAAAATACTCTATTTCAGAAAAACTGGGATTATCAAATCAAATCAAATTTATTTATATAGCACTTTAAAAACAACATCCAGTTGACCAAAGTACTTTTCATAAAATAAAATCACAATAAATAACTAAAATAAAATCGATTCAGTGCAAAAATAAAACAATAATTCAGACACACAGATGACACACATTTAATAAATTAGATTAAACGGAAATCATCAGGCCCAATTGTGCATCAGGTCAGTAGCTGATCTCACATTAAAAGGTAGACTATTTGCACAATTCAGGGGCTGCATCAGTAAAAGCACGATCACCCCAGCATTTATATCTGGCCATAGGAACCTCTAAATGAAACGGGCTTGAAGATCTGAGGGACCTTGTAGGTTTGTGCCAATGCACTAGTTCAGTGAGGTAAGATGGCGCCAAACCATTAAGAGCCTTAAAAACAAAAATTAACAGTTTAAAATCAATACTAAAATGGACTGGAAGCTAGTGGAGAGAAGCCAGAACTGGGGTTATATGCTCAAATTTTCTGGCACTTATCAGAAGACAAGCAGCAGCGTTTTGAACCATCTGAAGACGAGAGAGGGAGGACTGGTTAACACCATAGTATAGAGCATTGCAATAGTCAAGGTGGGAAGTGAGAAATGCATGGATTGCAATCTCAAAATCATTAAAAGAAAGGAATGAATTGACTTGACTTAACAACCTGAGGTGGAAGAAGCTAGATTTCACAACTGAGTTGATTTGCTTGTCAAACCTTAACTTGCCATCAAACCCCTAGGTTTTTACATTCGACTTCAGATGACGAGCCAGGGGGCCCACACCCTCGTCAAAAGAGGTTAAGTTCGACAAGTCTCCAAAAAGCACACACTCAGTTTTATTTTCATTAAGATTTAAAAAGTTAAGTGCCAGCCATGATTTCAAGTCTGTCAAACAGTCAAACAATGGTTGTAATGACATTCCTCTCGCTGCCTTCAGTGGATTATAGGCTGCATGAAAACTGTGTTTGTGTCATATCTAATAAGAGAAATATATCAGTGCTTTTTCTCGCTGGTGTCATGATTCGGTTCCACTGCTTCCCGTCTGGCTTTTATTTTGACACTATTTCCTGTTTTGTTTCACCTTAGTTCTGGTCTTTTCTTTACGTTCTTCATCACTCACATTAGTTTCACCTGTTTCATTATTATGTGCACCTGTT
>NW_018127892.1:5052444-5059615 GCF_001952655.1 Monopterus albus | reverse complement strand
TTACCCATCACTCCCTTGCTAGTTCTTTCTCTGTCGTCAGCTCTCCCTTAGATTAGTACTTTGCTTATTCTCGTTGTTCTTCGTATGTTGTGTGTTCCTAGTTTCCCTCTGCATTTTTTGGACCGCTCCTCTGGATCCTGGCACCCTCAGCTCCACCAGCCATCATCACAGGTCGATGCACAGTCTCCACTTTAACTGAACTCTCTCATTACCTCCACAGTCAACCGGATCTCCTACCCGACCAGCCCAGGAGTGATTCCAACCCCTGCAGCCCGGCCCATCATCACTCCACGGACAATAACTCCTACTACTGCTGGTCGACACCCGGTCATATTCATACCTTCACCTTGTATATATATTTGCACTGCTTTAACACTGTAAATAAATCACTACTTGCATCGAAGCCAGCCGCCTGGGTCTGCTAATTTCTCCGCTCGCTCACATTTGTGTCGAGCGTTCATAACACTTTCAGTCTGAGGGTATTGCTCCATGGTGACAGGTGTTTTCTGGTGAACCATTTGCATACAGTATATCATAGTGATAGAGACCTGGGACATACGTATGTTCGTGCCTGGCGTCAACATAGCGTAGATGTAGTTTACACAAGTTCCCTATATGGAAAGCAACTTGTGGGACATTAAGTTACTCTTTTAAATCTTATCTATACATTACGCATTATATTGCATTATATTTGGGCTGACATGGCATTTAACTTTCCTCAGTGCTGACCTGTTGGTAATCAACCTTGGCAGCCCGTGATTTGAGAAAATACTCTATTTCAGAAAAACTGGGATTATCAAATCAAATCAAATTTATTTATATAGCACTTTAAAAACAACATCCAGTTGACCAAAGTACTTTTCATAAAATAAAATCACAATAAATAACTAAAATAAAATCGATTCAGTGCAAAAATAAAACAATAATTCAGACACACAGATGACACACATTTAATAAATTAGATTAAACGGAAATCATCAGGCCCAATTGTGCATCAGGTCAGTAGCTGATCTCACATTAAAAGGTAGACTATTTGCACAATTCAGGGGCTGCATCAGTAAAAGCACGATCACCCCAGCATTTATATCTGGCCATAGGAACCTCTAAATGAAACGGGCTTGAAGATCTGAGGGACCTTGTAGGTTTGTGCCAATGCACTAGTTCAGTGAGGTAAGATGGCGCCAAACCATTAAGAGCCTTAAAAACAAAAATTAACAGTTTAAAATCAATACTAAAATGGACTGGAAGCTAGTGGAGAGAAGCCAGAACTGGGGTTATATGCTCAAATTTTCTGGCACTTGTCAGAAGACAAGCAGCAGCGTTTTGAACCATCTGAAGACGAGAGAGGGAGGACTGGTTAACACCATAGTATAGAGCATTGCAATAGTCAAGGTGGGAAGTGAGAAATGCATGGATTGCAATCTCAAAATCATTAAAAGAAAGGAATGAATTGACTTGACTTAACAACCTGAGGTGGAAGAAGCTAGATTTCACAACTGAGTTGATTTGCTTGTCAAACCTTAACTTGCCATCAAACCCCTAGGTTTTTACATTCGACTTCAGATGACGAGCCAGGGGGCCCACACCCTCGTCAAAAGAGGTTAAGTTCGACAAGTCTCCAAAAAGCACACACTCAGTTTTATTTTCATTAAGATTTAAAAAGTTAAGTGCCAGCCATGATTTCAAGTCTGTCAAACAGTCAAACAATGGTTGTAATGACATTCCTCTCGCTGCCTTCAGTGGATTATAGGCTGCATGAAAACTGTGTTTGTGTCATATCTAATAAGAGAAATATATCAGTGCTTTTTCCCACTGGGATATCTTTGTTTACCATTTAGGGATTTTAGAAATGCCTTATTATTCAGTCAAATACTTAAAAAAGAGACTAAAGAAAAAATTGTTATAGGATAATCTAAACTGCTCCATAGTCTGTGGATTTATTGTATTTGTTAGATGATTTGATTTCTGTTAATGTGATTTCCATGTGCTAATAGGAATGTCTTCTAGCAATAATATTTTATCCCTGGATTATTTTACCTTCAAAAACTAATATAAACAATAACAAACTGTTACACACTAAATCAAAAAGCAAGAAAGCACAAAACAAAGATTTTCTAAATATTTAATGGTGATGTGTTTGAGTCAACACAAAGCTTTTCCTCCATCATTTGTTTGGGTTGACAATCTTGCCAATGAAGAGTATGTCTTCTGTATCACGATCAATGATAGCAGCCATAAATGGCTGATTGAACTTCAAGACAGGGGTGAACTGGATGGACAAAGGCACGATGCCAATGCCTGTGACAGCTGTGGCAGTGGCTCCGGCCTCATCAAGATCCAGGGTAGCTTGGTGCACAACCTGTGGTACAGTAGAAGCAGAGTGAAATGAAAGGTGGATGAATATGTGATGTGGGAGGAAATGTGTGGGAATATGCTCTCTGTCCTTACCTCTGAGACTGCCAGGTTGCGGCCTGGTGAAATGCCACTCAAATCTGCATTCTGGCCAAACATGTCTATCATTCCCATTTCAGCCAATACATCATTCAGAATGTAGGAAGTCTTGATTGAAATCTTCGGAATAAACACATCATATTTCCTAAAAATTGGGAGATGGATAAACATACAGTGATTGACCTGACAAGACAAAGATGAGTATTTTATACAGTGTCATATCTTCTGTGCTAGAAATCAAGAATATATGGTTGTTTTTAGATTCTCCCTACGAGGATCTCTTCCACTTGAGCCATTTGGTGATATAAGTGGAGCCAAGGTTATTCTCCAGCGTTGCCATATCTTTAGGCAGCATCAGTAGCATGGAGAAGGAGCTGTTGAAGGGAAGATGGAGGACTGTTGTGTTAATGTCACGGTCATTGTAGACATCAAATTGGCCCTCCCTGTTCATCATCTGGACTGGAACCTGGAAAGTGACCATTTAAACATGAAGTCACTTTATCCAGAAAAGGCAGAATGAAGGATACATAATGATGGGTAAGCTTTGAAACTGAAACCTTTGTGTTCTCATCCACTATGAATGTGTCTTCTCTAGTCCGCTGAGGATCAAATGGAGATTCCCATTTTCCTGTTTGATGGCAGTGAGCAGAAATAAAGCACATTATTAAGTTAATGCATCAAACATACAGGTGTGACCTCAGAATGAGAGAACTCATCTCATGTGACATTTTACCTTTGTAGTAGATGTAGCTAATGAGATACATAATTGTTGCCGGATTTAGGTTTTCAACCAGCTTGTCTATCTTCCCGTGGGTTTTCTCTGACACGTAGTTGTTGATGGTATCGGCGCTGTCTGTGGGGTTGGTGAAGTCAACATTGAACCCTTCTGCTAAATAAGACTGCTTCAAGGTGTCCAGGAATGCAGGCTCTGGCTTGAAGTGATTGGCCACAAACACAGCGGCCCCCTCACTGATGTCTCCAGACAACCTATTTTCCTTTAGAAGAAGTGCATGGAAGGCCTGATTTACATCAGCTTGTGTCAGTAAGGAGCCGTTGAAACCCAGACCACTGAAAAGCTGGCGGTGGGTCTCCTCACGGGCTCCTACGGACAACGCAGCCAAGGCAATGGAAACACTAGATGGAGAGCAGAAGGTGTTCTTGCCTTCGGAGTCAGCAATAGGAGCCAATTTCCTATACAGACGGAAGGCAAATTCTTTGTTTGCTGACCTCACCAATGAGGCCGTGTTGGTGCTGCTTTCGAGTGCAGTGTCTTGGTGTGAGTGATCTTTGACTACATGACCAATATGGTGATGACCTCTCCCTATGCAGACCACTGCTGTTAGGATCCAGATACCCAGGGCTGTACGCATCATGGCAAACTGAGACAAAAGGTCAAAAGTGCAGCATTATTTATTTAGGTTACACAATCTTTACTGTTGAAAATATGCATATATTTTCCTAGATACAATAAATATGTTTTAAAGGCCCTCAAAACCTATTTTCTCAATAAGCTTCCTATTAATAATAATTAGGTTCTACATGAACATGCTGTTTTCTACCAAAATTGGAAAAGTTTTGGTAATTTTACATACTGATTTCTGTATTTTCTTTCCTGTGCTGTCATTGGTTTGGGGATGGTGGTGTTAATTTAGACAAGGTGATGTCACACCAATCAAGATTTAGTGACATTAAACTCAGATTCCAATGAGAGTTTTATGATTACATAATCTCCATGAAGCAGATTACTTGGCTCTTGCTTATATTAAACTAAATTAACATTAAAAAACTTTTTTCATTTTCATTGTTGTATATTTAGTTTAATGATTATGACAGAGAAATGCTTAAGATTTCAAGCAAAGTTAAATATGGTGTGTGAGAAAAAAAAAACATGTCAGTGTGAACACCCAGATTCTTTTTAGCTACTTACCGTCTTGCTGGAGCTCACGTCTCCTCAACCACAGACAGCAAAGCACAGGCTGGACATGGGCAGACCTCCCATTTATAAGACTGATCAGAACAACTGAACTTTGTCTTTGTTTACCTTCTATTGCAACCTCTTATTTGCTCAGCCACTGTGTTTGTGCTGTGTCATCATTACTGTCTAACCACAGCATTAAACTGGGATCATACCGTATCCTATTTGCACAATTGCATAAGATAAATCCAAAAGTCAAGCAACATGGTTTGCTGTAAGCAACATGTATATAAAAGTGCTTGTGATGATCACAGTTTCTAGTCATTACTGTGTAGTCCATAGAAAACCATTTAGTGCGCTAATATATGAGTAGCTCTGATGTGTAAATTCATCTGACTGCCAGATAATCAGCAAAAGTTGCACCAGATTTGTCTTTTAATGTAAAATCTAGGCAATCCATTGTAAGAGACTGTGCTTAAAAAAGGATCAGATGCCCTAACAGAAGTATAAAAACAACACATATACAGCAGTAGAGAAAGTAAAAAAAAAAAAAAAGACCGGTTTACATTTTGAATGCAATCACTGCATCTCATATTCTCAACATTGTGGAGAATGTCTGGGCTACTGTATCTATGTATAGTATATTTTTACTTTAGGCCCCATGCAAGCTGAACAGTGATGCTATAGTTTCAGACAGGGTTCAGTGAAGCATGCCAAAAAGCTGGCCATTCAGTTTGATGAGTTGTCGGAGGAAACCTCGATTAGGGATGATGCCCCGTTTATCTTTCACAGCACAGATAGCCTCCACAAGAGTCAGGTTTTGCTTCAGCATCAGGTAAGCCAGGACCAAGGTCGCAGAACGGCTTACTCCTACATGACAGTGCACCAATACCTTACCTGAGAATCAGTAAAACATTACGTTGCATCATTCATTTCTAAACAGACATCAAATCTAATTGCCTTTAAACTATCTTTATCCTTTTCTTCAACCCCCCTTACCTCCACTGCTGAGAGCTCTGTGGATAAAGTCAGCTGCTGCACAAAAGTGGACGCTTATGTCAAAATCGCAGGAGTCATGAGCCTCTATGCCCATGTAGGTGATCTTCATGACCTCGTAGATTTCTGGAGGTCCTCTGCGTTTACTGTGGGCTGCACTCAGGACATGAGTGATTTGTCGCGTGATTAGATCAGCCCGGCTCTCGGCACTGTGTCTGAAAAACAGAACACTCTGTAAAAGGTTGCAGACCTGGATGGATTGCTGAAAGGGCCTACCGGGTACAGGCCCAGGGGTCCAAGGATCAGGAGGCCCCTGGACCAGAGCCTCTGTATGAACTGGCTGTTAACAATTCTTGTTAGAAAGTCAATCAACAACAAATAGACACAAAACAAGGAAAAGATACATACAAAACAGTTACAAAGAGATGCAAAATGAGCACAAGGATATGCAAAACAAACTTAACCAAAACAAGAAGACAAGACCACAGAGATGCAAAGCAACTAAAACAAGAAGCAGTGAAGAAACGAAAAATAACAAACAACAGGCAATTAACAGTACAATGAAATCAAAAATGGCTATAACTAAGCACAAAATTATTAAAATGAGACGCAAAATGACCAGAGAGAAATACAAATCTACAAAAATGATGCACAAAGCTCTCTTTCAGTCTGAGGGTATTGTTCCATGGTGACAGGTGTTTTCTGGTGAACCATTTGCATACAGTATATCATAGTGATAGAGACCTGGGACATACGTATGCTCATGCCTGGCGTCAACATACAGTGGGTACGGAAAGTATTCAGACCCCCTTAAATTTTTCACTCTTTGCAGCCATATGCTAAAATCATTTAAGTTCATTTTTTTCCTCATTAATGTACACACAGCACCCCATATTGACAGAAAAACACAGAATTTGACATTTTTGCAGATTTATTAAAAAAGAAAAACTGAAATATCACATGGTCATAAGTATTCAGACCCTTTGCTGTGACACTCATATATTTAACTTAGGTGCTGTCCATTTCTTCTGATCATCCCTGAGATGGTTCTACACCTTCATTTGAGTCCAGCTGTGTTTGATTATACTGATTGGACGTGATTAGGAAAGCCACACACCTGTCTATATAGGACTCTACAGCTCACAGTGCATGTCAGAGCAAATGAGAATCATGAGGTCAAAGGAACTGCCTGAAGAGCTCAGAGACAGAATTGTGGCAAGGCACAGATCTGGCCAAGGTTACAAAAAAATTTCTGCTGCACTTAAGATTCCCAAGAGGACAGTGGCCTCCACAATCCTTAAATGGACGACGTTTGGGACAACCAGAACCCTTCCTAGAGCTGGCCGTCCGGCCAAACTGAGCTACCGGGGGAGAAGAGCCTTGGTGAGAGAGGTACAGAAGAACCCCAAGATGACTGTGGCTGAGCTCCAGAGATGCAGTCGGGAGATGGGAGAAAGTTGTAGAAAGTCAACCATCACTGCAGCCCTCCACCAGTCGGGGCTTTATGGCAGAGTGGCCTGACGGAAGCCTCTCCTCAGTGCAAGACACATGAAAGCCCGCATGGAGTTTGCTAAAAAACACCTGAAGGACTCCAAGATGGTGAGAAATAAGATTCTCTGGTCTGATGAGACCAAGATAGAACTTTTTGGCCTTAATTCTAAGCGGTATGTGTGGAGAAAACCAGGCACTGCTCATCACCTGTCCAATACAGTCCTAACAGTGAAGCATGGTGGTGGCAGCATCATGCTATGGGGGTGTTTTTCAGCGGCAGGGACAGGACGACTGGTTGCAATCGAAGGAAGGATGAAT
>NW_018127892.1:4961653-5052222 GCF_001952655.1 Monopterus albus | reverse complement strand
TTCTTTTTTAATAAATCTGCAAAAATGTCAAAAATTCTGTGTTTTTCTGTCAATATGGGGTGCTGTGTGTACATTAATGAGGAAAAAAATGAACTTAAATGATTTTAGCATATGGCTGCAATATAACAAAGAGTGAAAAATTTAAGGGGCTCTGAATACTTTCCGTACCCACTGTAGCGTAGATGTAGTTTACACAAGTTCCCTATATGGAAAACAACTTGTGGGACATTAAGTTACTCATTTAAATCTTATCTATGACCATTCCTGAAATGGAGCCAAGTCTAGACTTGGGCAATGTTTGTGAAAAGGGTTCATTTCAGTTTTTGAACCAGCACAAAGGTAAAGTACCATTTACAGGAAAGTTACAAGGCCGTGTTTTTTTTTTTTTTTTTTTTTTTTTTTTTTTTTTCCCTCTTTTTACCCTAGCCAGTGTGTGGGTTTTTAGCCAAAGAAAAAAAAAAAGAGCTACTTACATATCACCAATGTAAAGCTTTGGCCAAACTTCATCTGCATTGCTGAGTATGGCTTTGCCAGTAAACAAGAGTCTTTCTAAATCAAACACTGCTAAAGCAGGAGAACTCAGGTCAATTTCCACTTTCCTAGAAGTTGGTTTATCACTCCAGGAGGAAAGACGTTTGGCTCTATAGGACATTGCTGTTATCTTTGGGGTTAAAATAGCCCTCAGTAATTTGGTTTCTTCCAAACTAGTCCATTAGAGCAGTTTGTAGTTAAAAAAAAAAAGTAAATATAGTTTTTCTCCTTGAAGAAACCTGTAAGAGAATTATCCTTAAGCAAGCTCTCTGCAGACTCTGTATCAAAGGGAACAGAATGAGTAACACGGGTGATTTTAGTATCAGGCATCTGTGTCTCAGATTTACTCACCACTGGGTGTCCTAAATGTTGTCAGGCCATTTGACCCCCAAATTAAATCTAGCTTGTGTGACTCAAGCCTTCAGATGCCTGTGTTATGCTATTGCATCAAAATAGCTGTCTATTTAAAAACCTTAATGCTGGCTGGCAAATACAGGGAGGGTGAACCCAAGATACAGTTTCCAATGGATGAAAGAAAGGAAGGAACACACAAACAAACCAATTTCCTATCATTTGATTTTTATAATGGGTGTTTAAGAAAAAAAATGCTTATTTATTTTGGGCTACCATCAACAGAGGGCGAAAGACATAACATTTCTCTTAACTGTATTTAGTATAAAATGGCATTCATTTGATAAGAGGTTGAAAAATATACGGACCTTTATTTATTTTATTTCCCCCCCCCCCCCAGATTTCCATCTTGTGTTGGAAACATGCATTACATGTGGAACTGTACAGTTGTGCTCCATCTGAACAGAAACTTAACATAAGAAAACGAACACATGACTGGTGATTTTTTTTCCCATGCAGAACTTGTGATTTTAGTTTCATTACTAATTATCTAAAACCATTTCCTGAAATATGGCACAAAATGACTGGGGAGAAAAAAGAAAACTGATTGCAGTACAAATCTGAATTTGACATAAGGATATTAGGACTGCAGAAAACAGAAACAACATTTTCCTGAAGTTCAAAGCATTAGTGAAAACATTTAAGTGCATCCTTCACTTAAATGGGGATAGTATAACAGCTTTTGAGGTCATTCTTAAACATTTCCTTAGGTTTCTGTAACATTAGTTCCTACAGTGACATACATTGCATTCATATTACGGTCTGATTCTAGGTCTGCACTTATAGAAGCAAGTGTTTCATCCAAAACATGGAGTAATGAGGACAGCGATCTTTGGGGGTTTTCACTAATTTGCCTTACTCAAAGTCAGGTTACCAGCTCAGAGATGGCTGTACTGAGTGCTTACCTGACATTACAGTGCATGCAGGGCCAAAAGCACAACTGAAAAGGAAAGCACTGCACCTGTTTCTGCAGAGACATGGGGATGCAAGTATGTGCAACTAAGTGTACAGACTACCTGGGGTGAGAACAATATCATAATCCCACAAACGTAATAATGTGCAGATATGCATGTGTTGTTAGATGTAGGATCATATTAAAACTAACCCACAATCTTGAGGGACAGCGTGATGATAATCTGGATCTGTGTCACAGAAAATTCAGTGACTCTGCCCTGCATTATGCTGGCACAGGTGTGACAAGAAAGATATGGTGAGCCAAAGTGTCTGTCTGTGTAGCCTGTCCAGTCACTTGCTGAAGCTGAAAGCCATGTATGATATGTACAATCATCAGTCTCCACTTCTAATATCCCTGTATCACTTATACCAGCATAATTTGTCTTTAAAGGTTGATTCCATGTACCAATAATTGCTCTATCTAGTTTCTGGGTCCATGTCACTTATGCTTCAGGCATTTTATATCAGGGTGGTGGAAAAACTTGAAGATAACGCTCCAAGGAACAGGAATAGACCCTCAAGATGTCCACTGAAGATCTGGAAGAAAAGAACAACAACAAGACTTAGTGACCCACCAAACCAATCTGGTTCAGAAGGCTTTCTTCTCCAGCTGGTCCAGAATGGCCTGAATCCTCTGCACCGCCTCCTTTCGTGCTTGCCGGAGATTCTCCTGTCCCTGAGTCTCCACAGAGTCCAGCTCCAGCAGTTCTTTGGTCAGCAGTTCCTCCAAATACCTGTAGCTCTTGTCTGTCTTTTTGCCAACAAACTCATCAACATCTTCTTGATAGAGCTGAATCCTGGACATAACCTGCTGGACCTTAGCAAGACCAGGATTATCGCTCAGGGGCTGAGGTCCAGCCTGATGGCTTGGAGCTGGAGCCTGACCCAGTGCTGAGGGTGGGGGCTCACTTTCTGAAGGCTTAGGCTCAGCTCTCCCAGTTTTGATGTACATTTGGGGAGGTGAACTTATTTCTGAAGGCTTTCCATTGGGGGGATTCAATGATGGGGCTGGCCTGGGTTTAGGACCCACTTGAGGGACATGTTGGTGTTGTTGGTCCTAAAGTGACAAAAAATAGAAGACTCTGTTTTGAAATACTGTATATGATAATCCATAATGTAATCTCTGCATTATCCTGACTAAAAAAAATTGTTAAATAGTATATGCTTGTACTGTCCTGAAACTTGGTGTTTTCATTTTTGAGATATGATTCTCAAAATCTGATTTAATAAAGCTGCAATACTGTATGTGTGCTTCACCTGAAAAGATTGAAGATTATATTGAAACTACAGTGAAAAAGCTGCAGATTCTTACCTTTGGTTGGTAAGGAGGTGGAGCTCTGGTACCAGTCCCTGGCCAGGCTGGAGGATGTGCTGGACGGACAGGATTTCCATAATGGTTTTGTGGAGGCTGCTGGCCTGTTTGCCATTGTTGCTGTGAGTGTACATACGGACCAGAGTGTGCCCCTACATCGGCCTGGGGGCTGACATGGAGAGACTGGCCCGTGGGGTATGGGGGGTTTGGAGACACTGCATGGCCACCTTCACTGTAGTGAGGGTATGGTCCAGGATGATATCCAGGACCCTGAGAGCAGAGGCAGGACAAATACATGAAGTATTTCCAAAAATAATAATTTTCTGTTGGGTGAAGATATTTCGGTTTGAAGAAAAAGACCAAGCAAAGTATTTTTTATTTTCAACATCGCTTTGTATAGTGTGTTCCTGTCAATCAGTTGTAATGCTAGATTCCAACCTCTGACTGTGGCGTGTGTTTAAGTGAGCTCACCCCTTGACAGTGTGGACCAGGATAGTGATGATGTTGGTGCTGAGAGTGTGACTGCCCAGATGGCCCACTGCTCTGCTCTGCTGGACAGCCCTGGTTAGGATAAGGACCTGGACCTGGTCTCACAGGGTCAGCACAGTAGAAAGGGTTGGATGGGTGGAAACCACTTGCTGTGTATTGACCCTGTGCTGAGCTGTAGACACCATGGCCATTTGGATAACCTCCAGGCATTACCTACAAGGAAAGAACAAGTGGAGGAATTAATTTTGAGAAATGACTATCAGTGTATAAAGTGATATATCACAGGGATGTTTCAACACAGCAGCTGACTGCTGAAAGCACCTAAGAGACTTAAGATAATGTGTGTTTACTCCTTTACTCTCGGATTTAGAGGGCGAGCAGAAGTGTAAAGGTGTGTATATATGCAGGTACTGTATATGACATATACCCACTACTGGGCAGAGAGATTCACCTCCTTAAAAATAGCTACAAATACACAGCAGTGCACATCTTGCAGACTACAGGCAATCATGTTATAGTCTTTTATGTAGAATAATCCTTTATTGCAAACAGAAGATGTTTGTTCCCAGACTTTAGTCTTTAGGACGTGCCACCCCACACACAATTTAAGCACCCAATTATACCTGCACCAAGCCTGGGAAGAAGTGCTGTTTAACGGACAAACTGGGACTTTTATTTCATAACCAACTAGCTCCACAGCCCACACAGTTAAAAATATGAAGCAAACAAATTAAAAAAAAAAAAAAAACATCTTACAGCAGGTATATTGATGACAATTAGGTGATGGAAAGAGAAGCACCTCCAGGAAGACATTATGAGGTGAACATAACAATTTACAACAATGTTGTAACACAGTACCACAGACGTGTTCACCAGGGCTGAAGGAAGTATTTAATATTTATTTCTTTATTATTTTTGATGAAGTTGTACTGCATTACAAGTAAATGTTGCACATGGAAAATGTTAGCACAATGCAGTTAAAGTATCAAAAGAAAAATTTGGATACTTCTTTGGATAAGTAGCCCTGTGACTGTTACAGACCTACTATTACATTATTATACCAGGCAATATACTGTAATATTATATTACAATATTAATACAGATGCATTAATTTGTAAGCAGCTTTTTACAGTTGTAGTTGATGGAGTCAGGGCTAGTTTTAACTTATGCAATGTTGGACAGTGAATTCTATAGTACTACATATTTAATCAGCTCAGCATTTCATTAGTATGTACATTGGTGAAGAAAACAGTAACTAATGCTGTCATTTTAATATTGCGGAGTAAAAACTAGATTATTTCCTTCTGAATTATTTGTAATCAGAGGTATAAAGCTTTAATTTATACTTTAGGAAATGTATATAGTTACATTACCTTCAAATTACTAGTTGTGTGGTTAAGGATGGCTGCTGAACGTGAGTGTCTACAACGCACTACTACACTACTGAGGACCAGGTTATGCTGCATATGAGATGTACCTGTGGATTGTACTGTGGCTGAACATCGGATCCCGATGGGTAGGTACTTGCATAGTGTCCTGTGGAATGAGACTGAGGATACCAGTAGTGAGCAGGATAGTCTGGATACTGAGGTGCGTCCTGTGAACAATGTACATAACACAGGAGAGTTAATAGAACAGAATATCTCTGTCCTCAAGCACCAGGAGGGGTGCTATTTATAATCTGAGCTGTGCTGGAACAAGCCAACACATGGCCAGCTGTAAACCACGTGCCTTCAACATCACCACTAATTTCACAAAATACAATGACTGAGTAAACAGTGGCACTGGCTCATTTATTACTTGCTGAATTTTTTTTGGAGGAACTGAATTAGCAGGGCGGTGGTAACTATTACATAACACCAGCTAACGTTAGCTCCGTAGCTGTCCGGCTAACACAGAGAGGGCTCTACGCAAGCTAGCTGGGTACTGTGTTATTTCTGAACTATGGTTTGTTTTTGAAATACAAACACAATCAAAGCCAGTGGGGAAAAAAAACCCTGGGAATTTATCTAAGCTATATCCACTTACTTACCATAGTGTTATTCGCACTCCCGCTGTTATTTCCCGAGTTAGCTTACAAGTCAAGGGCCAGCCAGATTTTAGATCTGACTGCATTTAATAATGATGCGGCGCGGCAGACGTCCTGTCATTTGCCATTGTAGAAATCAAATCTTTAACAAACCTAAACGTATTTAACTCGGTGGTAAGTTGACCGAGGCTATTAACAACAGCAAGGTTCTTGTATGAATAGCTTGACAAGTAACAGGAAATGACTGAATGACAAAGAACTCCTGACCTGTGTCTTTAATTAGGGGGCACATGTAAAACTAAAGAGCGCTCACTCTGCGGATTTTTTCTAGCACCGCGAACGTCTTCACGGAGTGAGTATTTACTCCTGTCATTTTCTTCACATTGCATTGACAGAAAGTTGAACTGATGTGAAGTCATTGTTTGGGTGTGTCTGGATTGAGCATAGAGTTTAACTTGAATAATGTATAGCTACGCAAGCAAATTGTTGAGTTGCTCCAATTCTCACTGTCTTATATATACGATCTTTGGTGTCGCATGTGCGTCAGTAGAGGCGATTAGCCAAATAGGAGAAAAAAAAGTCATAAAATATCTTTTTTTATCCATAATATAATTTTAATTAGAAAACCAACCGTTTTTGGCAATACATTTATTAAAGGTGTATTCTTATACCACGGGTCCTAAAAAAAAGTTGATGAACAGAGATTTCATTGCAATCCAAAGGGTTAAACGTCCACAGGAAGTGTATCCAGGGCATGTATAAAGTCGCTTCCTGTGCTCTACTTGAGAGAAACATATTTTGAATCACATATGGCTTGACGTTCCATAAAGATAGCCTATACAACGCAAGTCATCAGTAGCCCAAAATGAACTACGTACCAGGGACGGCAAGCCTCATCGACGATATCGACAGTAAGTTGGGATGAGGGGTAGAAAAAGAGCAAGATCGTTTCGAGATGTGGCATCGTGTCTGAAGCAAAACGCATCCTTTAATAGTATCATTTATCATGCTTTGCTGTTTGTGTCCTGCAGAGAAACACCTGGTGCTGCTCCGTGATGGCAGGACGCTGATCGGTTACCTCAGAAGCATTGATCAGTTTGGTACAACTCATTTCAATATATTATAGTCTACTTGTTTTTTTTCTTACAGATGACAGAACGCAGTTCATTTAAAAATGTAAATGTCAGTCCCCCTATCTATAAACTTTTGTAAAATGTTGGTTTTCTGTCTTGTGTCCCAGCCAATTTAGTTTTTCATCAAACAGTTGAGCGCATCCACGTGGGGAAAAAATTTGGTGACATCCCCAGAGGAATATTCATTGTGAGAGGAGAGAATGTAGTCCTCCTGGGAGAGATAGTAAGTGGGAATGTACTCCTTGTTTTATTTTTGTGTGTTGGAACGACAAACTGATTCAACAGCAGGCGAGTAATTAGCCTACTAATAGCCTAATATTGCTTCAGTCAAAATTATGTTGTCCACATACTGCTGTAAATAAATAGTAATGAGTCTTGCAGTGGAAGTCCACGTAAGCAGTATATAGACATTTTAGATAGGATGAGATTGTTAGTTTAACTTTATTGCTTATTGTATTGGGAAACAGGTTGACAGTGAACCCATCTTATTTATCTGTGCTGACTTTTCAAATCCCTGAATTACCGCGGTTACAAAATAAATGAGAATACAACAGATCTATTGCTTTAATCTACTTTTTTATGGCAAAATGCTCTTTACTATAATGCCCCCCTAAACAAGGGCGATAAGCCATAGGCTATCAGTACATGGTACATATGTAACCTTCTACAGCTGGCTGTTGTTTGGAGTCACTGAAGAAAGCTGTATGAGTAGTAAAAATGTTAACTACTCTCAGCTAGTCACACACTCGGGCTCTTTTAACATTATCATAATGTACCTCAAATGCATGTGAATTTGTGCAAAGAAAGACACAGGCACATTATAATGAGAGTATGGTACCTTGGCCAGTGCAAACATGAATCGTGAACCCAAGACTCTGGATGTCATTTTATGGATATTCATTACAAATCTGCATTTTGACAGCCCACAATTGTAGTGTTTGCAGTATGCCGAGTATAAGGCATTCATTATAATCACAGCACCAGAAGTGTAGAAGTTATGTCAGGCCAAGTGAATCAGAAGATGTTAACATCTTTGCTGTTTGCTGCAAGTCTTTAACAGGTGCAATATGATCTGTGTCTGCAGGATGTGGATAAGCCCTGTGATACAATTCTGCAGCAGGTCTCCATTGAAGAGATTCTGGAGGAGCAACGGTTGCAGCAGCAAGCGGAACAGGAAACGGAGAAAGTCAAAATGCAGGTCCTAAAGGACCGAGGCCTTTCCATCCCTAAGGCTGATAATTTAGATGAATACTAATGCCACTTTTTTTTTTTTTAAACCAATGAGCATTTTCAGTTTGTGTCAGACTAAGTTTCATGTTGAGATTGAGCGTGACAGTGTGTGTTTTTCTTTCTCTCTCTCTTTTTTAATAGGCAGCAGTCAGCAACATGCTGGGCCTATTTACTGTAGTGTACTGTATAATTTGAATTTTTTTTTTTTGACAAACTGATGGCTGCTGTCATTTCTACCGGTCATGGCAGCATAATAGTGAGTCAAATATCATGTTTTTGTCTTAAATCATTAGGTTGGTGACTTAGTAATTTTACAGCAGCACTTTGTTTTCTGTCACTATGATATGGTGAGGGGGTTTCATTTAGAGGTATAGGGGCCTGGCATTGATGAAAAGCACTTGCTCTGCTCCATTAAGAGAGTTTAGTGTATCATTATGGAAGGTCTTGGAAAAATTGTCATCCCACTCTCTGACTATGCTGCCCATTCTGTTTATTGCTGTATTTGATGCACTGCAAAGACTGAAATGTTTGGCCTTCTGGTCCTGTGTGGTGGCGCCATCGATCATGACTGTATTATTAAACCACATCCAACATGCAGATCACGTCGCACGCTGCAATGTGACATCAAACGTCAGACTCGTACATTTATACCATGTACGAAGAAGGGCATCATTCATTTGGCTAATTCAGTTTAGGAAGAAGCATGAGGCGGTCTCATGTCCTGTTTACAGAGATAAAAGCAGGCCCGGAGAAAATCGATCTTATCAGCTTTCATCGGTCAATAGCAAGCTTGTTAATAGTTTTTGCTGATGGTGTGAGTTAATACAGAACAGCCACTGTGCAGACATCCTGAGACAACTTCACTAGGTCTGCAACCTTAGACGGGCCGGTGGATTTTAGGCCGGGCCGGGTTGTGTGAACTCTAAAAACGAGTTATCGTGATAAATTAGGCTCCCGCCGATATTCATGGTATGTTTCTTTTTTTTTATGAATACTGCACAACTGCCCGCATGTGGTTGAAAAAAGTCCCCAGAGAAGTGTCAAGTGATTATAATTATAGAAGTAGTGTTTCCGGTTAAACTTCAAAATAAAACTTTAAGGAAACGCAGAGTTGGGCTGTCCCCCTGCAGGCCAAGGATTGTAGGATAGGGGGCTTTTGATTTTCTAGGTGTGTTCTTAGACTGTGCCCTTATTTAGACAAAAGATGTCAAAGGTATTTAATTTTTAGGGAACCTTATTAAACACAGGGCTTGTTCTATAAGCTATAATGAAGTAGAAGAAAGAAAAACTGTCCTTGTGTCTGGATGTACATTGTCCTGTAGCACCATTCAGAGGGGAGGACTTCAAACTGTGAGGGAGAAATCTGTTTGCAGAAATCTGCCCTCTTTTTCATCCATGAGATGTACAGGAGTGTTCATGGAGCTCAGACTGGCACCAATGATCTTTTCTGCAGACCTGACTGTTTGCTGGAATCTTTTCCTGTCCTGTTTGGTTGTTGAGCCGAACCAGACGGTGATTGAGGTGCAGAGAACAGACTCGATGATTCCTCTGTAGAACTGTATCAGCAGCCCCCTGGGCCAGGTTGAACTTCCTGAGATGGTGCAGGAAGTACGTCCTCTGCTGTGCCTTCTTGGTGATGGTGCTGATGTTGGACATTCACTTCAGGTCCTGGGAAACAGTAGAGCCCAGGGACCTGAAGGACTACTGATATAATGCTACTGAGAAATGGTGGTGTATGTGATCAGGTGATCACATGAACCTTCAACTTACAAATAAAAAATGATGTGAGGATGACACAAATATCAATGTTGAATGCTTCATGGAGGCACATCTTGGATCTCAGAGATTCAGCTTCTAAATTGCACTCAGCCATGCAACCTTACTGTGACATGTCAAAATGTCATCTGTGGCAAAAGATATAAAATCTTAGGATTGCTGGCTAATGCAATGTCTATAAATGGTAGTTGCCAATTTTACCTTCCTTTGTGTCAGTGCAATAGAGACAAAATGAAGGTTCAACCCAAAAAAATGAAGAAATTACACGCGTACTGTGTCTTTACAACAACCTCAGTGAGAAGAAAAACGTCATTTGAATATCTATGTTTTTGTTTATATCTATATTTTCAAATGTGTCCCTCCTTCAAGTTTTATTTTTGTTTTACATTGCTGACAAATTGCCGTAACTTCTGGTGGAGTTGTTTCTGTGTCTGGCTTGACGCAGCTATAACAGAGAAGCCAAGCCCTTTTTGATTACGCACCAACAGGGGAGGGGGGCGCGCTGATGTCCTCTCTGGTGCACTCAGTCAGCCCTTTCTGTTGTAAGGAGAAGCTGGTAGTACCAACCCGGTTTGCGTGAATCGCTCCCTCCAACTTAATGGTATTCTGCATCGGAGAGATTCCGCACCCAAAACACGCATGGAACGGTTTTGGGGGGATTGGAGCAGAAATGCAGCGGCGCACTTCCAGCCCACAACAAGAACCATGCCCAGCTTACATTGCAAGCAAATCTATGACATCCTGTTTTATCCTTGATGACTTTGGTATGAGTGAAATTTGTTCGGATACCGACGAAGAGTAAAGAAAATATACACAACACAGAAACTAAAGGACACTTGTTTTCGCTGCAGACGCCAGTGTACCGAAAACCTCTGCATTTAGGATATTTTTTGATGGAGCTGGAGAACATAGTAGCCAACACTGTACTGCTAAAAGCGAGAGAGGGTAAGTTGACTTATAAACGACATACATGCAAACATTAACTGTGCATATGTGAGAGATTTTGCGCTCAATGTGCAGAAAACTGAGAAAAATAATCGTAATGATGACGGCACTAGGTAGTCTGTCTGTACAGCTCCGTACAGCAGGTAAATCCTACAGATGCAGCAGAGAAGAATGGTCAGTGCAATATTACCGATGTCAACACATTACAAACCGTTCATCTTGTGATTAATTTTAACCAAGGCCAATCACATGAATTATTTGATCCTCGCAGATTTTGACAGCTCATATGCGTTTTCCCACATATGGGGCTGGGGGGTCGATGTGCCTCCCACATCCGCTTTCGCTGTCAGTGCAAATGAATGCTCTCTTTCGCAACATTATACATGTTGAGGCACACACTGGCGCTGGGAATAACCCTGTTCAGTAGTGAGAACAAGTCAGTGTAGGCAGGCTGGCATTTGAACGGCGATCTGGTGACGCGACAGCTTGTGTTGAAATCCACGGGGCCTGCACAGAGAGGGTGACTCTGGGTGTCATCGTATAAACGGTCAAATGTCTGAGAAGGCCAGAACATGCGGTTTGAGTATACAGTCTGAAATGCAATAGCTCTTTTGGAGGAAGACTGGGTGGTGCTGGGGGCAGGTAAACATCATGTTTGAGTCCATGATTTTTTCCCCTAATGAATGGGAATCAGTCAGTGCAGGTTATACAGGCACTTACAGTATAATTCTGTATATATTTGGCAATTAAATGAAATTTTAGTTGTCTTTTAAAACAGAGTTGTCTCATATTTAATGCACAGGGCCCCCAAATCATCATATTTGTTCTTAGGATGCTATAAGGGCATATTATTTCTTATATAACTGTAAACCTTATCCATGGGCTTTTGAATTATAACAAAAATAGTCATTTCTGTCCCTTCTTTAAAGCCTTCTGCGGGTCCCTGAACCTGTTTCCTGGAACCAGCAGGTTAAAACACTCCAGCATTATACTTCTTTTTGTGCAACTCTCTTCTGTGTAGTTCTATACTTTCTGAGTAAATGTCATAATCTTTCAGGAGCTACTCTAAATTGAAAGTGACTCAGTTATGTGGTCTGTCAAACATGCACACACTCACAAGTGCAGGTAGCACGTGGTTTCATGTGGCTACAGTTTCTGTGGAGTTGCAGCGTGACGCAGGCGAAAACTGCACCCCTTGGCAGCTCCTACCATTTATCTCACAGTGATGACATAAGTTGGAAGGAGGAAAAAGGGGCTAGTCTACAGAGAGGGCTGGGGGAGTTTCATGGGAATTACTGGAATAATAAAGTGGAACAGGAAGTTGACATGATGTCAAAACCCTTAGGAAGGATGCATTTGCCTGCAGGTCAGACTGTTTGTTTCATAGGAGCAGAGCACGACTAGGCCAGCTGAATTAAGCTTCATGAATTAATAAGAGCAGTTAATGATCCATGACAGAGCTTGCTTGTCTCAGCTGCTCCCACCGGTGCTCACTGAATCCTTGCCCCGACTGTGCGCGGGAGAGAAAAAGGCCTTTTACACTTTCACATTAAGGGATGAGATGGCTCTTTGAGTTAATAGCAGAAACACAACTTTCTCAGCAGCTTCATCAATGGTCCTACAAATGCAGCCATGTGAGACAAATTCAAAAGTTAAGACTTGTTGCTGTGAACACACTGAACCATTTCACAGGTTGTGTGTGTATGTGTGTTATTGGTTGTGTCCTTTAACTGTCTGGTTCATTAGAGGTTTTATCTCACAGGGCTCGGTGGCAAAGGCTGTGCAGATCCTTGTGTGCTGGTGGCAGCTCCTCTGCATCTCACTGACATGTATGGCAGAGTACAGTAGAGTCTCACTTTAGGTTGCATACCAGCAACGGTGACAGAATGTGTATGAATCGAATAGAGTGTTTATTTCTGTTTGTTTATGCAAGTGCATCTTGCGGTAGAGCTCAACCAAGAGGCATGCATCCTCTGTCCAAACACTCCCAGGGACACACAACAGGAAGGCCTAGTTTACACTGCAAACTGTGCCTTGTTTATGCCAGTGTCCTCACACCTCCCAGATCAGTAAAACAAAGATAACGGCAGCTAAGTGTAAAAAAGAAAAAGCTATTGATATCCCCAGGCCAGGAGCAGCAACACGCAGTGTGCCGACACTGTGCGTTGCTCTCTGGCTTTTCTGTGTCAGCGATAACTGATCTGTACTGTTCTAGGTTTTACTGCCAAGATCCCATGAACACCAGTCACTGATTATGATACCATAGACATGGGAGATTAAAACCAGCTGGAATTTAGTTAAAACTTTTGATGATTTATAATCAGTGTGTTGTTTCACGCTAACCACAGAATGGGAAAACAGCACCTTTTGATTTCCATAAAAAAGAGGCAACTGACCAATTTGAAGCATCTCATGAAGTGGCTACCATCTTACATAAAGCTAAGTGGTAGCCTATTATACACTTACTACACACCACACACATCTATCCATCAATTAGATGCAGCCCATAAGTTATTTAATCAAATTGATCGTTACATAACAAACTGAGTGGGCTACTTCTATCCCAGCTCCATCTTCCAGTGGAGCTGCTGGCCTGTCTCTGCGGAAGATAGTTTATTAAAGGTGAGTGTGCGATGAGATAATACACCCTAATATCCAGAATGGACATCTGAGTATCATCTGACAGCTACAGTACTGTTAACCATGTGAGAGAAGCAGAAAATTTTAATGCACTGATCTGAAAAGCTCTGCTCTCTGTTTTTGTCAGTTGAGGAAACTGAGGGTTTCTTTCAGTGAGAAGTGTTTGGATGTGGATTTTTAATGTTAGCTGATATAGAGATAGATTGACTTCACAGGTTTTATAACAGGGTATACTGTAGATTTATGTGTGTGTGTGTTAGTAGATGACGGGTGTGGGGGTGAATTCCTTTGTTTAAATGTAACCTGAACTCAGCTGCTCTGACGAGAGCAACATCAGTGCAGTAGGCCCTGAGCTTAGTGTGTGTGTGTGTGTGTGTGCCTCCCCATTCACAACGCTTGCTGGCAGCGGTTGTAGATTCCAAGCCAGGCAAGTGAACGTCATCGGCTGTCAAAGTGAATGAAAGTAAGAGGGAAAAACTGCATTGCTGCATCCAGATGCCTTTCTGGACCTGCGGTAACAGAGCTGGGATATTTAGTCTAGGTTACTAGACTGAATTGTACTCTGCTGCGTGCATGGCGTTCTCATTCAGGCTGTCGGGCTTTTAAATTTTGTAGTTAAGTCAACGTCAAGTAAAAATCACTACAAATTCACTGCTGGAAAGTACAGTTGAACCAGTACATTAAAAAAGGAAACAAACACAGCTATTGTATCTCCATGGTGATATGACCTGAGTAGTGAAAGATTTACTTGGTTTTTTTCCATGTAACTGAAGTGAGACATGATAGCAGCATATTCACATTAGCTGTTCTCTCCATTTGTTTGGCCTTTTATCACCCTCAAACAAAAGTTTTAAACACAGTCATTAGATTGTGAATCAGACCTATTGAAAACATTTTTGAAGACTTGAAAGTGAATCTCACAATGATTCATTTATTGTTTTCAGCCTATAGAGAAATTTCTTTAATGGCTCAGAAGACCTTGTTTAACAGCTTATTATTGCAATTACATGGGAATTATAGTGTAATTATGAGCTGCACCAAATAGTCTGTTAATAGATTAGTTGGTTAAAAGAGGAATAATATGCAGTTACTTCGTTAATTGTTTCATTTCTCAAAAAAAAGTAGCTCTAGTTTCACCCTGTGAAGCTGGACTTTTCAGACTACATGATTAATGGCAGAAACAATTAGCAGATTAATCAATAATGAAAATAAGGGTTAGTTGCCTAATTACGTCTCAAATAGTAGGCGAGTCCTTTGATAGATTTCTTTGTTGACAAAATCAAATTTATGTAGGACTGTAGAACTTTCTTTGCTAAAGCACAAATTGGATGATCCAAATGGAAAACAAAATGTGATTTTTAGCACCTAGCACAGGTGGGATCTTGTCATTTGGTATCCTCCAAAGAGCAATAGACTCATCAAAGTGCACAACTCGGTTTGCAGCAAGCCCTGCTTAGATTCTATTAGAAACCAGTCCTGTTAAGAGGATATTTTGATTAGTACAAACTTTACAGACCAGCTCTGCGTGATGCAAGAAAACATAAAACAGCAGGCCTAAGGTATTTGTACAAGCGATTTGTGTGGGTGCAGAACCTGCAAAGTGTCTTGCAGCAGAGCAAAGCTCCTGCAGCAGAGGGATTGGGGTTTGGGGTAGGATGGTCTTGCCACAGCAGGTTTCAGCAAGCCGGTAGAGCTGCTGTGGTTACAACTACTATGACAAAATTTTAGTGAGTAACCTTTTCTGCTCTGCAGACTCAACTGTCAAGTACAGCTTTTTTGTTGTTGTGTCTCTACCTCCACCTGTCTGCTAATGTATGTCAGTATGTATAATATATAAGGGGTTCTTTGTCTTTGTTGTCACACCAAACTCTCTCTCCTACTTCCACATAAACAAAAACTCTTGCCTGGGATGCTCCTCACTCAGGAAAACCTCTACAAGGATGAAATTATGACATAATGCTGTCAATTTTTATTGGATTGGAACTACAGTGGAGGGGAGTGTAAAAGACATGAGATGGAAACAAGCTTGTTGTTTCCTTTCTGGGTTCTTCTGATGGGAAAGAAGCAATCGTTAAGAAAAGAAAACATATAAAGATGTTCATGGCCCATAGTCTCTGAGGTGATTCATTTTGATTATTAAAACAGCAGTATTTGTTGGTTCGGTTTTTGTTTTCACTTCCTGGTATGCATGCTGTAACTTTAGACCTCCAGGAAGATACTGTGTTTACTAGTAGTCAGGGTTACTGGTAGCTATTAGTGTTAAGTCAGTTACACAGAAATAAAACTTTAACATGATACCATCACATTGGTAAAGATTGAAATGTTTCAATTGCTGTAGGGACTGTCTTGAAATTTGATGTTATCCATCCTCTGATGCCACCAGCAGGTTAATATTTGTGGTTTTGAGTGAATGCCTAGACAACTATTTTATGGTTTGCCAAAAAAATTGTGTTTTCCACAGGATTAATATTATTTTAATTATATTATTTTATCTAACAGCATCATCAGCACAATATTTTGTCTAATACAATGGTTTATGACCAGACACCTGGTCACAAAATTACAGCGTTCCCAGCTGGGGCTAATTAGCAAATGTTAGCATGCTGCACGATAAACTATGGTGAGTGTTATATCACAGACCTCCTGCATGCTAGCTATGTAATGCAGTGTGAGCATGTTGGCATGATAAAATTAGTATTTATTCAAGTACAACCTGCTAGCATGGTTGTGTTAGCACTGAAATTGTGTTAGCATGCTAATATTACCAAGTGCAGTCTCCCAGAGCTTCTAGCATGGCTCTAAGCTCTTTGTCACATCAGGACACAGGTTCAATTTGGTTTTTCTTTTTCATAGAGGTGACTACTGCACAAATTATACGCTACATATTTTTAAACTGATTCCTTAGCCTATTTGCCTTTATTTGACAGTCTACAGTCTAGACAGGAAACAAGGGCAGACAGAGGTCCCCCAACCGAGTATGTTGTGGTTATATGGCATGCCATTAGGTCACTGGGTGCCCACTTACTGAGGTATTTGCAGCACAGTTTCAGTTGAAATGGAAAGAAACATCCTTGTAGCAACCGTCAAAGTCAGATCATTGTTTTTTGTTTTATGTGAGTATGCAAGGCTGTTTTTCTTTGCCCTTATCTTCTACCTTCAGTTAGACATTTAGATATAAAGCAAAGAAGAAGCAGAGATACCCAGTCCTCCATCGACAGCATTGTGTTTTGAGTAGGAGTGTGACTTTTTTTTTTTTCTGGAATGGAAAAATTCTGCTCTCTCGTTCTTACTATATCTATTGTTATTGCTGCCTCAACCCACACATACGTTATACGTAACTCAGCTGGATGCAAGAAGTTCACGCCTGTTCTCTGGGGGCTGTCAAGTGGAATTCTGGGAAATATAGGAGAAGATTATTTAACGTAGAAGTAGACAAGGCAAGCTGAGAGAAAGTGGATGTAGAAAAATGTGAATTTTAACAGTTCCTCACTGAAGTGTTACAGGAATGCAGTGAGCAGCCAAACTGCTGATATCTTTTTTTCACTGTCTCAGACAGGTGATTACTTATGCACCATTTTTATTGTGTCTCAGTGTGCTTCCTGTGTTCTCTTCTGCTGCCATGTGTCTTTAATGGAACATCAAATGAATATTTCATGTGCATTAATCAGCGAATAATCAATACTGGAGCTTTTGAAACTTCCTTCCTAATGTCTCCTGCTGTATGAGGAGTTAAATGCTAAGCTCCTTTATTTAATCCACATTCATACAACTATGCTGATATGCATGCACACAAGGTCAGATGTTTCATGCAGGTCTTAAAATTACACAAGGCCATGGAATTTTCTTTTAAAGTTAATACAACTGCTGGTAAATAAGAGTTATGGGATTGTTTTAGCTTGTTAATGTTTTTTAGAAGAAGGACATGGTCATGTACGTGACTCGTCTCATGTGAACCACCATGGGGATTCCTCACAGTGCTTTGTGAGGGGAAAAAATAGAGCAGTTTATGATATCTAATATTGTGTAAACAAATCTTAAATATACACTTCTTTGATGGTTTTTGTGAATTTTCTACAATAAGGAAAAAAAGACAAACAAAATTGCTGTTGCGTGAGAACAAAATTCCTCAGAAAGCCAATTAAACAGGGTAAAAGCTGAGACAGCAGTTTGCTCTCAGTAGTTAGGGCGCTCAGTTCTTTTTTTCTTCTTCTGAGGGATTTTGCCAGAAGAGGGACAAAAGTACAGTGTCAACATAGGGACAAGATGTGGAACAAATACACTCACCACCCATTAATATTCTGACCCTCTCATGTATGCAGCTGGGGAGGACACCTCTGAATATAATGTAGTCCAGTACAACACCAACTTTAACTATGACCTCAATAATAAACTTACAATTGAATTTATACATTTCTGACAATTTCATCAAAAACTGAAACATTTTGAGCTTCATAAACACAGATGTTGTATTGAATACTGTTGTACAGGTGTTCCTAATAAAGTGGCCAGTGAGTGTATATTCACAGTGCAGAGCATCACGTATTCCATCAGTGTAATTAGTCAGAGCCTCTTTTCATTGGAGGTGCTTTTTCTTAATGTTTGCTTACTAGTGATGTAACTGCAGCATTCTTCTCCGGGCAAAAAGAAATAAAAGTCATCCTCACAGAGCTTTAGGATTACATAGCCATAATGTTGGCCCTATCAAAACATTTATGGAAGTTAGCAAACACACTTAACACCATAGAACATCCTATTATGACTAGCTTTATGTGGACTATGCTCTGTCCTCCTGGATCTTTATGGATGAGCAAACAGCATGCATTAGCCAGCATGCTCAGTGCTGGTTATGTGGTGCCTTGATCAGACAGCAGGATTATGTAATTTCAGTCTGTTGAATGTTTTCCACCACTCACATTCCATATTTTATATATTTATAGAATTGGAAACATATGGCACCTGAGGCTTCCCAGATGAAGTGTACCCAGCCTTCTGCTGCTTGTGTACGATTTGTACCGTTGCATTCAAGTTATCACACACACGAGTATGTTGTTGCAGTGGTTGTTCACACACTCACAGACAGTTACTGTAGCAACAACTGTCACAGCTTAGCTCTGAGGTCACAGACCGGTTTGGCCACTTCACTTTGTATTAACACTTTGCTCCTGTCCTTGGGCTGGTTGCTATTTATAACTGTGATGTTTACAAGGACATAAAGTCAGGAATAGAGCCACACATGTGTATTTTCTTAAATCTTTGTGCAAATATAGCTATGAGCTACATGTTACACACCGAATTTATGTCAAAATCAATTAGTCAGTGTAACTCAATGTAGCTTTCATGCTAAATACAGCAACGTTGTTAGGGTCAAGTTAGATTCAGGCTTTACTATCAACACTGCACATTCTGCTGAGCTCTCTTTTATTGTCTATGACTGATTTTAAGTTTATGACCCCTCATTAAGTGGTTTAACATGTGACCTCAGCAGCAGCCAAAAGAACAGTTGAGTGTTGCCAGGTAAAAGGTGTACGTCACAGATGTTTGCTTTGAGCGTGTTAGCAGATGTTACAGCCGGATCACCCCGTTATTACTGCGATATGGAGAAATACACAGACAAAGGTGGTTGTTCAGGATGGTAATAAGGCAGCTGAGGGACCGGCATTACATCATGGTGGAATAGGGCAACAAAGAGTGTCTTCCTGTTATAGTCCTCCCCTTCTGCTCAGGTCTGGGCAGCATTTCCCCTGGCTTCCTGCAGTACACAGACCACACACAAACACACTTGCCACAGTTAAACTGAACCTGTGAACTAACTTTAAAATGTCCTCAATTCAGTAACTAGTTTTTCACTTGAAGAGACAAAAGTGGAGGAGAGTGCTACTAATATGGCCTCAAAATTGACTATAGAGTTGAAAAGGTATAAAAAAAACAACAACCCTCATGTACTGTTTACTGGACTGTATTAGTTAGATCTGTTATACCTAATAAGTAAACAAATATATATTAGTGTTTAGTACATTATATCCCGTCCAGTCTTTTCACTGTTAACAATCTCTCTCCAGGGCCATGAGAAGCAGGAAGAGGATGTTTTAGAGCGAGAGCACAAATGCAAACATCTCTTTTTTTTTGTTTGATCATCTTTGCTTTGCATACACAAAACACCAGCCTTTACCTGCAGATCTCATGCAAATACAAGTAATGAACATTTGGGCTTTGTGGGAGAGAAAGTAGAGGGAGACTTCAAGAGAACAAAGGCGTCTGTATCATAGTGTGGTGCCGGTTGGCTTCACTGTGTTGGTACCTCACTGACCACCAGGGTATGACTCAACTGTGAGGCCGACATTTAACAGACCAGACAAAGGAGGTGATGTGAGAATGAGTGAGAGTTGGATAATCAGAAACAGATAATCAGTTGTTTGTGAAAGATAAAATTTTAGGTTGGTGCAGGGAGGAGATGAGTGTGAAGAGTCATAGAAATCTACCAAAATCATTCTCACTCTTTGTACAGTGTAGGTGTAGAGAATAGCACATATTCACAGCACTCCTCGCTGCCAGCACTCTAGCATCACATGCTGTTGCAGATGTTACATACAGTATATGCCAGTAGCAGAGCTTGAGTTTCGGGATGTGGTTTTAACTGGTTGTCCACAGCAGATCTGGCTGCACTTCTGGGGTTTCACTGTACTTGGAAGTGTTTGAAACCTCTGAGACTACTGTGTGAGTGCTTGGGCAGCATACTGGTTAATACTTGGCTTCTTTTGTGTGTCAACACTTTATGAACATAACCTCACAGCTAAGCAGGGACGTTTTTGAATGTGCGGATGGACAGGGCCTACAGGACTGCCCGGGACAGTTAAATTGAGCATGAGGACGTTACTAGAGAGAGGTCACTGCAGAAACACTGTGCACACACAAAGACACACAGAGGTTTGGGATGCTGGTAACCCCCTGGTGTTGCGCCAGATGGATGTCGTTCCCTCTCTGACCTTGTTTTTGCTTCACTTGACATGCCTTGATGATGTCAGGGCTGCTAAGCAGAAACATAAATAAAGGGTGACGACCACAGTGCTTGCCTGGAACAAATTAGACTGACAAGTTCCTGTGTGCAGTGTACCCAGGGTGCGCTGTATATTTCTGCTTATGTACAATGTAAGTGACACCATGAGAGAGTGATGAGAGAGTGAATAGAGAAAGAAAGAAGTGAAAAGAGCAAGGACAAGAGGTTTTATGGACAACATTTATGAGCATATTCATACTTTTAATAGGCAAGGAACCTAGAGTTACTGATTTGCACTAAAACAAAACACATTTAAATGGAGGTCTTCCTGTGATTTGAAAACCCAGTGCTTCCTTTTCTTTTTTCTTTTGACATTTACAAACCTTCCCCCACATCCTGCCAGAATATTTCCCCTTAAGTGAGTAGATATACAACAGCTGATGGACATCAACAAAGCAACACATAATTTAAACTCATTTGAACTGGTCCTGGTTGTATTTTTTTAAGGCCACAGGCACAGAAAATGTTGAGCGACACTGGGAACAGACGGAAAGCTACTTGTTATATCAGAGGGAGGACGCAGTTTTTGGAGATTAATAATTTATGCATAATATTTCATGTTTGTGGGAGCAGTTGTGTGTGTTTGGTTATAGATGTTCGGCTCTGCATCCAACAGGCATCTGCTGTTATTCATATTCCTTCTATAATAAATCCTAACACAGTTACAGTAAGTTCTACAATTTAAATAAGCTGACAGGAGTATTGGTGATCACCAAGCAGTTTGGATGTCTTCATCTCCACTAACTTCCCACAACATAACTATTTTTTCACACACAGTAAAGAATGACATTTAAGGGGTTTTTGTAGCCATGACCGGCTATGAGAACATCTAGGTTTGGAGGGTGGTGAGAAGGAAAGAAAACAGGACACAGAAATTAAAGGAGGGACCACGTTATTTCTTGTTGTCTCAACATTGCATCGAGGTTGAATGCCTGGGTGGAGCATTGCTGTTTGGTACAGTTATTTGACATGTTTTGACCCTTCACAGGAAATCCACGAACGCTTTCATCCACACCCGCCTTACTGTAGCACAAGCGCATTCATTTTCAGCATGGTGTCCCCTCTGGGGAATGACCTTCTCTGCTCACATCAGACATCATGTTTTTATTCAAAGAGATTAAAATATCAGATCACATAGCAACACAACAGGGTGCACTGACATTTCACTGTGGAGCGTAACTTTACATATTAAGTGTCTTCAGACAACAGGTGCTTAAGGAAGTGTGCCTGTTTATAGCTTGTTTGGTCTACGATAATCTAGATGAGGAGCAGGTGCTGTTGATTCTCAAAGGAGATATTTTGAGTTATTAATACATTTATGCTTTGTGTTTGTCTCTGGTGGTATGACTACTATTTTGTGTGTGAGATGTAGGGCAGTTTATCTAAAAAAAATACCCAAACTGAAGTTATAATAACAGATCCTACAAGACAATTTTGTGTGGATCAAAATAATCAGGAAGATATTTAAAAGTTTGTTTGCTCTAGCTGCAATCATTAGCACGTGTGACTAACTAGTTTACTACAGTAGTAACCTGACATTACTGTGCTTCCAAAGCCACAGAGCAGCACATAATTAACTGTGTTATGTAATAAAAGTTAGATTATGTTATCAAAAGCCTTGTTCAGCACTACACACCCACTGTATTGGAGCCAGGCAGGCCCTGGAGGGCAGAGTTTACATTACCTCTAGCACCCCTGTCCTTTTTAAATGGATTTGGGAAAGTTTAGACTCTAGCAGCACCACATAAACTCTCATACACTGGTAGTGCTCACATAGTATGTCTCTTGTAAATGAGAATGTTTGAAAATATTAACAATAAAGCAAAAAATCCAACCTTTGTTCTTCTACACATGGTCATGTTAGAGCAAAGTACCATTTTTATTTTTAAGCCTGTACCATACCCCAAAATACAAGAACAGTGTTGCTCCGTTAAGAGGACATTACTGTATATACACTCTACAAGGAGCAGATTTGCAGATTTTGCCCGGGAATAGCTTCACCTCAGCATTAGCATGATGTAATGAACAAATTGGAACCAGCATATTAAGGCTCTTTAAGATTCCATGATGATTTTAAAAGGTGTAAACTGGAAACAAATTGATTCACAGATAAAGCATCATATAACTAGCCAGTAAAATGTGATATTTTAGCATTACTGCACTGCAGAAATTTAGTCTACTTTTGATGAACTGTGTGAAATCAAAGAACTGGATTTTGAGTGGTGTATCCAATATCAAGTAATCTGCTTAAACGCCTTGTTAGTAAGGAAATCAACAGTAGTTGAAGGGGTGGCACTTAGTGAACAATAAATAACCTCAGGTCAGTTTGGCTCCTCTTTTGATTGGTTGTTGCACTCTGATGTATACTGACCAGATTGTGAATTTGACACGAGGAAGGTCCATAACCAAGAAGTATCTAAAATCAGTTCTGATAGTGGTGGGAATTTAACTTTTACTTTTGCATTTAGGGTATAAAAAACAGTATAATACTGTACATATATTCAGGTGAAAGTGGCAACAGATGCTTGATGGAAATAGAAAAAGACAAACCAAACTTAAATTTAAGATTCATTAGACTGTTGTGACATAGTGATTGTATTTGAAATGGTTACACTTCATTATTTGTGAGAATATTAGCTTCACATTTATCTCACATTTTTGGGTTATTATGATGTGCACTTGTCATTGCTTCACATCTCTCGCATCGAGCAAGCTGCCTGCAAATGACTTCCATTCCACAGAGCGGTTGAAGGAAATCCCTGTGAGTTTGTTAGGGCAGCGTTTCTGTTGTGAGAGAAAAACTGAGACGAACATGACGTAGGACACAGTGGGCTGGCTGGAATGCATGGAAATCGATGAAATTTAAGCTTAAAGTTTAATCTCATCTGGAAGACAGTTTATATGGGAAATGTGGAGACTGTAAAAAATTTAAGGAAAGAGAAATTGGATGCATAATGACTTTAAACATTGAAGGGCACATTGTGGATCTAAGTGATTTTTGTTTGTGATGGTGTTACATTGCAGCAGGAAGTTGATGTGTGATTATTCAGAGAAGTGGAATCTAATCTGGCAGAGTCCTGGGTTCTGATGGGAACTGAGTCGGTCAGAAGAGGCTTTCTCTCTTTGTGGACACAAACACAGACACGTACATATTAAACACACACTGTTCCACTTTCAAAAAGCTACTGGGTGAGAGAGAAAGTCAGTAGAGAGAGAGGATAGAGCCCACACTTAACCCCCACTCCCTTTAGCCATTAAGCCTTCGATTGCTCCATAGCGACAACTTTATGAAGTTCTTTCATTATAACATATTCACATTTTCTGTTTTTTTTTTTGTCACCACAGGTGGAGGAGGAAAGCGGAAAGGCAGGAGCAAAAAATGGAAGGAGATCCTTCGCTTCCCCCATATAAGCCTGTGCACTGAGCTGGGAAACAGCATTGGTACGTGTTTGTGTGTACTCTTATGTGTGCTCACCTACATCTGAAAAGAGTGTGTTTGTTTGTTGACTGTATAAAAAATGTGTGTGCTCTTTCTACAGAGCGAGACTATGTCAGCATCTGTGAGAAACAGCCTATTGGACGGCTTCTCTTCCGTCTTTACTGTGAGACCAGACCTAAACTGCAACGGTGCATCCAGCTATTGGATGCAATGGTATACACACATGCACACACACTCAGTGGGCATCATTTTACCCGAAGTTTGCCACTAGGAATCCTGGAATATACCCAGGACAATGTGGGGGAAGGTCAACCATCAAATCTCTTTTACACTGTAATAATTGCCCCCAGTAATTATTGTCCAATCAAAGCTTAGTAGTCAAGTCGGTTTTTATGTGTTTAGCCCAGTGTCACAGAATCACAGCTTTGCATCAAAAGATTTTACAGCCTGTACATATGACATACAACACCCTCTGTTATTAGACCCTTGAACCAGATAAACCTGCAAAAAAAAACCTTTAACAGGAAATAATGGGAAAAGCCTCAAGAACAGCAGCAGAGAAGGGATCTCTTGTCCAGGATGGACAGCTGTGCAAGAGATGTGTACAGCATAAATCAGAATAATAAATTTACAGTATGGACATTCAGAATGCGTACACAGACCAGAGCCTTTTCCATTTAAAAGCCTTACATTTTCACATCCTACTATTGCCTGTTGTCCTGATCATTAGCATGTTTGTCTAACAAGCCTATTACCTAAAGTAATAATCTAACATTATTTCCAAAGGTAATGGTAGTGTCAAATGCTAACCACATTATTTTGTGGCATTATTTGAAATATAACTTTTACCCTACCCGAGGAGCATCAACCCTGTGGGTGCCAGCGTAGTGTAGACAGTGGCTCTGCGCTGTTCCAGCCAGACTCACAATAGATAGCCTTCCATTTCCCAAACTCATCAGTTACCCTCAAATAACTTGACTTAAAAAGCGAATCATACTGTTTGAAAACACACCAAAGCTTAAATCTAAAGCATTAGTCTGCTCCACGGATGATCAGTAGGTGATACTGACTTTTTTGCCTAGGACTTGTTGTGTACCAAGCTTGAAGAGTTTTCAACTCACTTTTTAGCGCCGGCATTAACTTATGCCACAGCTGATAAAATCTACTAGCAACAGTTGTCATTTCTGCCAACAAAATTTATAATTGTTGGCTAGAAATGTGAAGCCTGCTTGTGATTACATTTGTGTGAAATTAAAGACCCCTTATTTAAAAAAATGACTGTGAATTCCAAGTAGTAAATCTGCCCACCATTATTGTAAACTATATAAATGAAAGCCTGGCAGGTGTAGCAGGAGTGACGAACAGGGAACGGGATAGTCAGCAGTCATTTCCTTCACTGTCCCTAGGTTGTCACTGTGTCATGGGTTGCAGGAAACAGCTCAGTTTCCTGGATGAATTCAGGTCTAGAAAACACTGCACTCACTTTGATTACAGTGTATCCTGAAAGTACTCTGGTCCTGGGTCACGCAGCCAGAGGAGACAATTAAACTGAGTAGTGGTTATTCAACCAGCTAGCTACCTCCCTAGACAGAATACCTCCCACATGACACATTTAACTCTGTCTATGCCCAGAATATCTTTGCGGGCATGTGACAGGACAGAAAGGACAGCATTGTTTCCCACACCACCCCTTTCAATCCCAGCAACCCCTTCGCCACACACACACACGCAAACACATCCCCCTTCCTTTGCTTTCTCTGTTCCATTTAACCACCCAGCCCTTAAAGTGACCCTTGCTCACCCACTGCTAGGGGGAAACCACTTAAACTCGCTCATCCCAAACACATGTTGAAGGTAATTCTGCATTCCATGTGATGAGCTCTGAGGCCGCGCTCAGTGTCGAGCATTATACTCGCCACTTTACTAACAATAAACCAGGCCTGAGGGTGATTACAACCAGGCAGCTGCTTGTATTTCAAGTGATTAAATAACATATGAGTTCTGTGCTGTTATGAGGTTAACTGGAAAACAGTTTTGTTATGTAATCTCATCGCCTTACTTTCCATAAAGGAAAACCCAGAAATTAAGTAAACTAGACTGTATTAGTTTAAATTAGAGGAATTAGGGAGGCATATGGGAAATTTTGAGTTTTTGTTTCTTCAGGGAAAGAAAATCTGAGGAGGTGTGTTTAGGCCATGGGAAAGCATGAACAGGAGGAAGAGGGAGTGCATGTGTGTGTTTCAGTGTTTGCAGCAGAGGAAGGGTTCCAGCAGTTCCTCTTACATCATGATGAGGTGTATGTGTGTATAATTTAGTGTGTGTGTTTTTGTGTATTGTATCCCCTCTGTTTCCAAAAGGCTAAAGGGGCGTTTTCTTTTCCCTTTGGCTGACCCCCCACCCCAGCCCCAGCAAAGGGTTGGAGTCAGACACCTCATGTAGTCTGCATGTGTGTGTGCCCCTTTGTTTTACTTACATTATGGGGACCAAAACATGTTAACACACTCACATTGTGGGGACTTGGCCAGAGACTGGTCCCCACAAGGAAATCACTGAATTTTAGGGTGGCAACATGGTTTAAGGTTAGGGTGTGGTTAAGGTGAGGGTCAGGGTCAGGGTCAGGGTTAGGATTAGGCGAGTAGTGGTTATGGTTAAGGTTAGGATAGGTCTACAAGAAATGAATGTAAGTCAATGTAAAGTCCCCACAAGGAATGAAAACACAGTGTGTGTGTGTAATTTCTTTTGATTACAAGGCCTCAGTCAATCAACACTTGGCACCGATCACAATTAGCTATTTTCCTTTCTCTCTTTCTTTGTCTTATACTCTGGTATAAATTTACATACATATGTAAATATGCAGCATGTACTGTATTTATTGCTGAACTTCTTTTGGCTTTTATCTGAAGTATCTATGATTCTGTGGCCTACATTTTCTTAAGCTCTTGACTTATGTGTGTACATACTGTTAAAAAAAAGATGTGTGTATAGTTTTGTAGTGGAAAGCTGGTGATACTGGTGTGACACACTGTGACACTCCAGGACCTCAAGGAATCCCACCGTGTTTACTGTGTGGTTGCCGAGCAACACAGGGCCATGTTAGAAAAAAGCCACTTGAGCCGGTGTGCAGCAGGGGCGCCATGTTGCCTCACCCCTTTACGAGATGTTAAAAGTGCTGGCTACGAAGTGCGTCAGAGCAAGATGTGTGCAAGATGTCCAATATGTCCAGCGTGTAACAGCCTGTTTGTGTCAGCAGCTACATATGCTCCAGCACCATGCCAGGATCAACATATGTCTGTGTGACAGTTACAATGACACACAGAGACATATGAGTGAGAGGTGTGTCTTAGAAGAGACATTAACAGCACCTAACTACATCATACAAATGAAACTAGAATTTTTTTTCTCAGCAAAGGCAGAGATACAATGTGACACAAGTTTGGCATTTTTGCTTTTTCACAGTTGGAAACTGTGAAAGTCAGTTTTAGTCGTTATGGTCAAAAGCCAGATTCTAAATCGTAGTATGGAGACATACTTTTTAATAACACGTCCTTCATCCAAATGAAATTGATTTACCTTGAGTAGGAAGGGAGCTTTTTTTTGGTCGAGTTTATTTGTAGAACCTGGGAGAGGAGACACAGTTATTTCTAATGAATGCCTGTGTACCACAGCAAAAGTACATACTGATATATTTGGTGGCTAATAGATCCATTTAGCCTTTGGTTGTATGTGTACAACACAAATAGATACTTTCTGATAAGTCACTGTTCATAATGGATTTATAAGTTATAGCTAATGGATTTATAAATATTAAAACATGTACTAATGCTTTATAGATCAGTTATAAAGTATTAAAAACTTTTTGTTTAGTTGTGAACATGTTGTTTCTTTATTATTAATAAATGTTGATAGGACTGACTTTTTAATAAGTCACTGTTTCTGTGGTTACAAAAGTTGTTTAAGTCATTAGTATATGCTCTTGAGTTTCTCAGTTTCTAATAAACAAGCCTGCAGTTATGCATGTTAGTAAATTATTAATAAATTCATTTAAGTTCATGTGAAATGTAGCAAATTTCCATACGTTCACAGTTCCTAATGAATTAAAGGGCTAAATGGAGCAAGTGTCATGTTGGAGGAGGATGAACACCAGCCACAGAAATATTTCACAACCTAACAGCCCAAATGTTGATGCTATTTATGTCTTACATCTGATATATAAAGCATCAGTAAATTATTTATTAACCCCTAATAATGTCACCAGTTACAACCTATAGAACCTTATAACATTATAAAGGGTGACATTATAAGAGAGGATCTGCAAAGGATATTATTAGTAACATCAAGACATTTTCTTTTGTAGGAAGACTATGAGGTGACACCTGATGAAAAAAGAAAAAGCAGAGGGGACCAGATCATCAAGACTTTTCTTTCAAAACAAGTAAATGTCTTTATCTGACACCTTCAACCTTTGCCCCTTATTTATTTCACATTTTGCTTTAAAAGTGAATTCATTCGCCTTTTACATTGGTAAATATTTAAACATATGGAAAAAAATTCTAAGCAAACAATAACATTGGGCTGCAACTGAATGAAACTCTTCTCACTATTACAGGAGTGTATTAATTCAATGCACACATTAAATGAACAAAAACAACAATGTAATATTTGCACATAGCATATGTGCAGTATGTAATGTGATACTGATACCTTTCTGTGCTCAGAGAGAAATTATTATGTTTCTCCTTAGTTTTCTACAGTGTGCATAATAAAAAAAGTCATGTGTATGTCACTGTGTGTGCATTGATGTAGTCACCTCAACGTGTAGACATAGCAGAGGTCTTTGCCGACCAGTGCAGGGAGAACCTTGAACTCAGTCCATGCAAGGAGATCTTCAGCAACTGCCGCAAGTGAGTGCTCATCTGCTGGATGCTCACCTGTTTTCTCTCTGCTGTCTTTTTTTTTTAAACAGATGTTTTAAATATATACATATATATAAGAGCACAGAGATTGCTAACTGAATTTAGCTTGTATCATATCCTTAGTTTCAACTGCTTTGACTGATCCTGCTGTGTTGTGTGTGGGACCAGGGCTGTCCATGACTACCTGAGTGGAGCTCCATTCGCCGACTACCAGAACAGCATGTACTTTGACCGATTCCTGCAGTGGAAGATGCTGGAGAGGTACGTAGTTAAATTAGCTGTGGTCACCAGAGAGATAGACTAATCAAATTAGTTAGTTATTTAAAATGTTTATACTTTTATAGGGTTTTACCATTATAAGCAAAATCATGTTATCTGTTTTAATTTTAGTCACTGCTGACCTCTAGTTTGAATTTTTCAGCCAAATAAGGCATTTTAGATCCCCACTCCTTTTCAGTCTGCACAACTAAGGTCTAATACAAAGGAAGAGGGAGTAATATACACAATTCAATAAATGTTCTGCCATAAAACTTAGCTTTACAAAGTTTTTAACGTTTAGTTTTGATTGGCTTTGTCTGAACTGTGTAAATACGATTGTACATTTATTATTGAGGTCATAGTTAAACGTTGTGTTACATTAGATCATTCAGGTGTACCTAATAAAATGACCACTGTATGTCACTGCCTTTTGCAAAATTAATAATTATCATTTCTGCCTTTATGAGTTCCTCTAAATGTATATCTTTTTATCAGAGGGTTGGCTTTTAAGCTGACACAATAAACAAATAAGTTACCCACAGTCAGTTCTTTATTTCAGCATTTTATGGCTTTAAAAAGCAGAGATAACACAACATTTTGCAACCTGTTGTACACTTTAGAGGTTAGTAACATCTTAGCTAGTGGTAGAGCATGTTCTCAGATACTTTACTAAAAAATACTCCAGTCCTCCAAGTAAAGGTACTGCATTCAAAATAAAAGTATGGAAATATTTTCATCAGAATATACTTAAAGGTATAGTTGGCATACCTGGGAAAACCAGCAAGAGGAAGCTCGATTTTGAAAGTAGCCACCCGTTCTGACCTCAATCCGAAGCCACTCCTCCAAAACACAATGCACTCTGCAATGTGCACTGCCTGACTACTCATAGATTTCAGGAAAAATACCAAATGTCCCCCAAACAAAGTGAAAGCAATAATTACCTGTCCAGCAGAAATATGGCCATCATGGCGTCACTTTTCAGCCCCTTTTGTTCTCTCAGTTTTTGCCATCGTTCAGACACCATGCCGATTTTAAATCTGGTTTTACTTCTTGCAGCATTCAGCTCATTTTTATTTGTGCCTTTTTCGAGTATGGGCTCAATTTGCAACCGAAAGCTGCTGTGGGTACCTTCTCTGCCATAGCTCACTAGCCTTTTAGCTATAAAAACAGAGCGGTAACACGTCTGCCTGTCTGGCCTTCTGGGAGACTTTTGGCTCACGCAGTGAGTACCAGGACAGGATGTGCTCAAGTAGGAAGTAGGTTGACAGGCAGGTAGGCCATTCAGTGGTTTTGCTCAGACGGAGTAAAATTATTGGTCAGGATTTTTTTAGCCCTGCTGCTGCCATGGATGATGGATTTTTTTCCAGTAATGTAATTTCTCACAGCTTAAAACAGGTTTTAAGAAGCGACCATTGGCAGCAAAACAGACTTGACACACTTCATTTTAGAGACACCTCAGAAGAATATGATCACTTTAGACCGGAAAATATTTTATGCAGTGTCTATGTATGCCAGAAGCAGTTAGAAGTAAACAGCAGGCTTCCAGGGAAGCCTTGATTGTATCTGTGTCTGGAAAGTGAAATTGCGTCCACAAAGCCCAACCCTCTGTACAGGAAACAGACTCAGGATGGTACTGAGTTCCACAGATATTATCTCTGTCCTAATCAATACTATATGAGTGTCGGTTAATGGATTTTGCTGTGTCTGTGTTCTGTCAGGCAACCAATCACTAAAGACACGTTCAGACAGTACCGAGTGCTGGGGAAGGGGGGATTCGGAGAGGTAAGAGATAGAGTTTATAATGAGAAATATTGATGATAATACTTAAATTATTGTGATTAATAGTTACATGTGAAATTTTATTTCTTTTCTCAGGTGTGTGCCTGCCAGGTCAGAGCGACAGGGAAGATGTACGCCTGCAAGAAGCTGGAGAAGAAGAGGATAAAGAAGAGGAAAGGAGAGTCTATGGCGCTCAACGAGAAGCAGATTTTAGAGAAAGTCAATAGTAGATTTGTTGTGAGTAAACAAGATGCCTGTTATCTTGCCTTTTTGCATTTATGTCTGTTTCCTTTTCTAAGCACTTTTATATCACTTAACATGTTTGGCTCTTTTTCTACTGTAGGTGAGCTTAGCATATGCATATGAGACCAAAGACGCTCTGTGTCTGGTGCTGACCATCATGAATGGTGGAGATCTGAAGTTTCACATCTACAACATGGGCACACCAGGCTTTGAGAAAGACAGGGTCCAGTTTTACGCCGCTCAGATCTGCTGTGGACTTGAGCATCTGCACAGGGAATCTATAGTATATAGGTACCAGTGTAAATACTACAGTCTTAATTGAATTTTGATCAATTGATATAAAGTAGATTCACAAAGCAGGTCTTGTTTTTAGTTTAAATGCTTTCTTGATTTTTTTTTCGTTTGGGGGGATCTTTTGGCTTGCTTTCTTGGTTTTTGAATGATTTTTTAACAACACATTCACATGCTGTATTATTTGTAGGGATTTGAAACCGGAGAATATCCTATTAGATGACAATGGTGAGTTTTGAAACTTCATCATCTTAGATTTCTGGTTATTGCATTGCACTGCATTTTTTTATTTTGCTGCCAATAGACAGTTTCAAACTACATTAATATTTCATAATTCATTGACCTTTAAATAAAACCAGTCCTGCGCCTGCTATCACACTCATCACTGTTTTGCTGCAGGACACATCAGAATCTCTGACCTGGGGTTGGCCATCAAAGTGCCTCAAGGAGAACTCATCAGAGGCAGGGTGGGGACTGTGGGTTATATGGGTAAGAAATATTACAGTTGACATTTCCTTGATTAAATTCACCTGAGCAATTACCAGCTTTTAACCATAACGACCCATTTCCCTTTGTCTCTAGCTCCGGAGGTGATAAACAATGAAAAGTACAGTATGAGTCCTGATTGGTGGGGGCTGGGTTGTCTCATTTATGAGATGACTGCCGGACGATCGCCCTTCCGTGCTCGCAAAGAACGAGTGAAACGAGAGGAGGTGGAGAGGAGGGTGCAGGAGGAGGAGGAGGAGTACAACGATAAGTTTACAGAGGACACCAAGGCCATCTGTAGAATGGTAAGGCCCGATGGAAAGATGTTCATATGGAGAGACTGGATGAGTGATGAATCATTTAATGATACATCTCTGTCTCTCCTCCCCCCCAGCTGCTGACCAAAGACCCTAAGCAGAGGCTGGGGTGCTTGGAGGACGGAGCAGCGGGCGTCAAGACCCACTCATTTTTCAAAAACATCAACTTCAAGAGGCTGGAGGCTGGAATAGTGGAGCCTCCCTTTGTGCCTGATGTGAGTAGGTTATGTTACTGCACACGCTGCGTGTTTAAATCAATCGCACTGCTAAAACTGAGTGTGAAATTCTCAGTAAGGATGGCCAGGAAAAAATGTGCTATTTTGATGTAAAATTCCATTATTATAAATGATCAAGATAAACTTGTATCCCATTTTTCCTCTCAACCCCCCTCTTTTTCATGGCCGTTGGCCTATCCTAGCCTCGGGCGGTGTACTGTAAGGATGTTTTGGACATAGAGCAGTTCTCCACAGTCAAGGGAGTAAATTTGGACCAAACTGACAATGACTTCTACTCCAAATTTGCTACAGGCAGTGTTTCCATCCCATGGCAGAATGAGGTAAGTGTGTGCACTTAATGTGACATTTTTTAAAGCTCGGAGCAGTTTGTATAACTGCTGAAAGAACTCAGTTACTGAAGTTCACCAAATTTTCTCTCCTTCTCTCACCTTGTCTCCTCTCCTCTCATTCAGATGATAGAAACTGAGTGTTTCAGAGATTTGAATGTGTTTGGACCTCAAGGAACGAGACCTCCAGATCTGGACTGGAATCAGCCCCCAGAGCCACCCAGGCGCAGCCTGCTGGACAGGATCTTCAGGAGGCATGTAAGTGAACATACACATGCACAATAAACCTACACACACACTCATACAATCTAATCAACACAAATCTGTTTCTCTCTCTCTGCTGCAGCACCCAGAGGTGTCTATTTCCCACAGCCGTGTGCAGTCTTCCAGTGTAAACTCTGTGGACTCCATGTCCAACTCTGCCCCCTAGTGGCTTCTTGACAGTGTGGGAACCACACACACACACACATATATACACACACACACATAAAGGGAAGGAGCTCTGCAGGGCTTCCCTGCTGCTGATTGGTCCACAGCTGGGACCTGAGCAGCAGCTGGAGACAGCCTGTCTAAAAGCCTAAATGCTCAGCCTGTGGGCGGGGAGGGAGGGATGACCAGGCCCTGAGACCCCCGGGCATTTGGAATGGGATGGTCAATGTTGCAGAGACATTTGGAAATATTTGGACAAACCTTTCTTACCCACAGGATTGTGGGACTATAGAACAGAGCCACTGATGCTGATGAAACCAGAGAACGCTAATATTCAGGGGATCCGCTGTATAATAAAGACCACCACAGGGAAGAGAAGATGGGGTCTTGGTGAATTTTTGTTTTTCTGGAAAAGGAATTTATTTTTCACTCATTTTCAGTCCTTTAGTTTCTGGCCTGCATCTTTTACCAGTATCTCTCCACCTATCCATCCCCCCACTATCTGGACAACTCATACTCTATCTTATTCTTTCTCTGTATTTCCACTTCCCATACCTCAGTTCACTCCTTAAACATTCAGAACGCATCACCTCAACAACCTCAACACATAATGTACATTGCCTTGCGTACACTCAGGCCAAAGATTACAGTTTAGTTTTATGATATCATGTTGTCATGTTGATTTATTGGTCGCTGAAGATTTTTAGCTGTTGTTTCAAACCCTAGGAGGATCCAGAATGTGCGATTCATTTTATACATTTTCTCTAAATATGAGCCTGCAGACATATCATATTGCTTAAAGCACACAAACAGTACCTACATACACAGTCAGATAGATGCACACACAGATAGAATTGTGAGAATCGTGTTGTGTTTTCATTTCATGGACAGCTGTATCACTTTTGCTTCTCCATACCTCATTTTACCGATGTTACCGTCATATACACACATACGTCTCCCTCAGTTTACAGTGTCACTTTATATTTGACATTATGTGGACTTTGAAAAGCTGATTAATATGCTGTACAGAAACAGAAATCTTTTTTTTTTCTTTTCAATTTCTCACTTTTCTGCACAGTCCCCATTGAGTGGAGAGGAACACATGCACTCAGCCTGACTTCCAAGTTGCACAATATAAAATAATGTCATGCTGTTTTGTCACCAAATGAAAATGTTTTACCTCTGATCACTAAGGCACATTACTGTATTGATATTGTCACACGCTGCTTGATTTCTACCGTACATCCAAAACAAAAGTGTTCTTGCTCTCCCTTTTGCCTTTTCAATTTGAAAATATATCGCTGCCTAGCCATTGTGGTCACATGTACAGGTTTTTTATATTTTTGCTCTTGTACTCTGAACATGCTCTTCAAAATGCCTCACAAACCTGAAGCGTCTTCCTCTTGTTTTGTGTCCAACTGTAAAGAAAGTCACAGGGTACCAGCAGCTCCCCAAAAGGTTAATCTCACCTGAATTTTATTTACTCAGTCCAGTTCATTCATGTCAGAGCAGCGGAGGAAAGGAAGACACCAGAGGATCCCGCAAACACCACATCAAGCAGTGGCCTTCTCACAGCAGCACAGCCAGTTAAAAAGGGAGGAAAAGCCGTCTCTTCTGCTTGTTTGGAGAATGTGGTATTTCACCTGTTTGAAGTAGTGAAAGCTGGCCCATGCAGTAACTTTAATCGTCCTTACCATTTTCAAGCCTATTTTTTTTCTGTGTACTTGACATAAAAAATAAAAATTCCGAATCAGACTGAAGTGCCTCTTTGTTAGCATGATCTCCCAGACGGTGTCCACACAGACATCAGCACTTTGTTTATTTTCTGACTGTCATGCTGTTTCATGTTGTTTCGCTGGAGAAAAGCATCAACACAGATTCAGACTCACACAGTTTGTGAAAGTGAAGGGAAGGGTGGTGAAAGGAGGGAGTTGATGAGGGAAGTTTCCTTTTTAATGTGATGTACAGCAATGTGCTGAGTGCATGTGAAAACCAAACCCACTGTGTCCAAGTCCCAATAAACTTTGTGCTCTAGTTTCAGGGTGCCACAGTTTGCCCGTCTCTTTATTTCCCATCATTTGCTTTGAGTTCCTTGTGTACATGGAAGACTAGACAGTATAGTGATACACTACTGTTATACTACAGTTTTGCAGTATTAAGATACTGTGACATAACCATAATATGTTTATATTAATTATATGTACCAGGAATATATCTCCTCACTGGAACATATCTGGTCAATAATTCTTGGTCAGTTGAATCATAAGGTGAGAGTAGTTCAATACAGATGTACATACCAAGTCTATCTGAGGGATGAAAACTTGACCGTAGACCCCAGATTTAAAGTATTATTATTGTTGTTATTAAAAGTAGTAGTAGTAGCAGCAGTATTTTATAGTTTTAGAAAAAGCATGCATTGTACCACAATTATATTCTCTTTCAGACAATTATAATTGAGCATTAAATCTGCTATAATTTTATTTTATGGATTGTTTCACATTTGTTGGTCTGTCCTAAAGCAGCGCTTTCATACCAGTTTGTATAATGAAACTGTTATGCTTGCTATAACTGTTTCCCTTTATACTGGCCATGAAAGCCTAGATAAGGAAAGACGGAGGACAAAATGTTTATGTAATAAATGAGACCTGACCCTGCAGTAGGCCAAGGGGACTGATGGGTAATTCCAGAAATCCATCCAGAGGGACGTGAGGTCGAAGGTTAAGGTGATTTCAGGCTTTCTCTGGGATTTATTAATCTGTTCCTGTTTTCTCTCTGCCAGGTACTCTTCATTAATCAGATGGCCTGCTACTCTTTTGACATGTTTTCATGCCTGTGGTCATAAGCACTGTTGACGTTCAACGTGCAGCTCACTGAGACAAGATTGCTCATAGTTTGGATTTTAGTTGGACGGAGTGAAAAAGTTTGTCAAAACATTTGAGCAGTTTGATGAAACATGTTCACTGTAAACATGTTTACAGGTCATGTTGTTTGACAGAGGAAAAACTCCTGGATCTCATGGACAGAGAGAATGAAGCCAAAGCATGAGCCACTGTTTGACGTCTGCATTATGATGTGTATATGTGATATGTATGACAAGTCAGAGGTAGTGGAAGAAGCACTTGGATTGTTTACATATGTAAAAGTAGCAATATCACACTGTAAAAATACTCTGTTAGGAGTAAAAGTGCTGCATTCAAAGTGGTATCTAAGTAAAACTACAAAAGTATTTCTATAAAAATATACTTAAAATACCAAAAGTAAGGGTAGCTTACTCATTATGCAAAATGACCAATTTTACATATATGTATATCATATTATTGGATTATAATTATTGTATATGTCACATCTAATGTTGCAGCTAAAGGTGGAGCTAATGTTTGCTACCTTATATGCTTATAATCTGAATTACTGCTGGGTGTCTTGTAAATTTCCCACCAGGGATCAATAAAGTCTTATGATTATACTGTATTTTGTTTTATTCATCTGACTCTGAAAAGTAACTAAAGTTAAACAAATGCTGTGAAGTAAAAAGTACAATATTTGTAAAAGTATGAAGTAGCAGAAAATGATAATATTCAAGTAAGGTACAGATACCTCAGAACTGTGCTTACAGTAAGTATGGTAGTTGAGTTACTTCCCACTCATGCAAGATAAACTTGCCATGGGAAATGACAAGGCTCCTTTTGAGCAAAAGAAATCCTCACTAAGCACTTTTAATTAACCTTGATTTTTACAGGCTACATGATTATATATTACAGTTTTGGTTTTCTGTATCTTTCTGCAAATGAGAAAAGATGGCAGTTACCAAAATATGTAACACAAAAATAGCACTGTTTAAGTACGGGTTTTCATATCTTTAAAATTACTTCATTCTGTTATGTTTAGTCCCCCTCACCAGGAGGAGAACTGGGGTTGGACTCAAGATGGCTGACCCAGGTGCTAGTACAAAAAAGGTGGTTTAATGGAATAAAAACATCATAACAGGGTCCATAATACATACAATAAGGGAAGGGCAGTGATGACTAAGGAGACCAGGACGGTAAACACACAAACTAACGACAGGAACTAGGAAAGCAGGAGGATGAGAACGGACAGGTGAACAAAAAGAACCAACGTACACAATGTAATCCACAGCACAGAGACTGTCAGCGTAGCTTCTTACACACGTCTAAAAATGCGGGTCAAACATAAACTTTTAACTTACATAGGGTAAGTATTGTCCATTACATGTCGCAAAAAAGCTGGACTTAAATTTTAAAAAACTAACTAAATAAATAAAATTAAAAATATTTTAAAATAATGCATTGTAATAACATTAAATAAGGAAAGATTTAATGCTTTATATATGAGGTATTGTTTGCAAAAAAAAATTTCACTAACAAATAAATGTACAGTGTTAGTATACATGGTAATGTTACTTATATTTGGGATCAGTTACACTTTCTGTTAGCCTTTTTATGAACAGCAACAACAGAAATCTATGGAGCATATGAAAATCCTGCTCAAAAGCTGGAGTCTCTGAGGCTCCAAACACAAAAAAAGTGTCCATTTTCATGGTGGACTTCTTAAACAAGTAATCAGTTCACATCAGGTCACATTTGTGTTTATAAGCAATTATCAACAAATAAAATAAAATAATCATTAAGTAGCAAGGGGACAAAATAATAATATATGCTTTTTGAGCAGCAAAAGGGAGCTCGGAGTCACTAGGAACCCTAACAGAGCATTAGGGTTAATGACTGGTCATTTCCCCTCAGTGATAACAACACTAGAGCTGTGCAGAACTCATACCAAGATATCACTCATAAGAGGGAATAAATAAGCCAATCTGAATGGAAATGTTCTTTCCCTCAGATTCCAGAGTCAGTGTTTAGGCTGTATTGGAACATGAAGGGATGGATGAGTCACTCACTATCTCTCCATCTGACCTCTCATTTGAACACTCATCACTGAAGAGAGTCTGTTTCCCTTATGTCATCCATGGTATGGGAATGTTTGTGTGTGTGTGTGTGTGTTTGTGTCTGTGAGAAACGCAGTAGGCATGGGCATGGGACGTTATTTGCCATAGCGTTTATGAGATTCAGATATGCTCATAATTTTCATGACGCAGCCTTGATGACATGGCCACATGAGGTTATCTGTTTATTTACATGGTGATAGCATGTCAGCCTTGATGGCACTCTTATATATACAGACACCCTCAAGCGCTGAGACAGAACCTGCAGTACCCTTGGCCGATTGTTGACTTCTTTTAATGACATTTACAGCTCATTCAGATTTTCAGTCTCTGCGATCAACTTGATTTTAAAGTTTTCTTGGTCCTGTGAAGCTGTTAGAAACCTCTGTAACAGAAAATGCTCCCAGCAACCTTCAAACTGTGTGCCGGCATCTCCTACCGGCATATGAGAAACATGGCAGGTGAGCAAGAGATTCCAGTTTACACTGACATTCAGCACACTTGCCTTGTCCTGTTTTTCTCCCTCTTTAACATCAGGCTCAAAAATGTACATTTTCCTACTGGAGTTCTGCATGGAGCCTAGTGTCAGAAGGCTGAACAAATCACTAAGAAAAGAATAAGGCTAAATGTTTGTTTGTTATTTTCCTTTCTTGTGATTTCCTTTCTTCTGATAATCTTTATGTGTAATGAATGGATTTAACAATGTAATAACTGTAAGCATTTTTTTTTAATTTCCCAGGCTTGAGAAAGAATGCTATCGTAGCCATTTACCATGAGCTGAGCAAAATGGAAAGTCCTGGCCCCAGTAACTGGGTCAACCAAGTCCGCCGAAACTCCTTGCTCAGTGAGTTGTTACAGTGCATGTGCTTATTTGAGTCAGTACAATGCAACAAAGATACACATAATGCAAATAACTCACTTCATACGACTAATGTTATTTCATTGTAGATATACAGTAACACAGTTGTGGAAGGTTAACAGACATCAGCCTGTAGTTACTCACTGCTCTGTTTATTTTGATTTTTTTTTATTGAAACAAAGTAACACATTAACAAAACAGTACCGAACATGGGAGACAAGACATCGGATGCATGACATTACAATAGGTTATAGAGTGTTTTACAAGATTGTAGTGTGTGAAGTGTGGGTATTTCCAACTTATTCAGTCTATGAAACACAAGAAAAGGAAAAGGAGGGGAAATAAATAAATAAAAGATTGCCAATAATAATGATGATAACAGTACTACTAATAAAATCAGCTTGTTACATTTTTAGAGGTTGGTGGGAATGTGCGTGGCCTCAGCCCCAGGTGTTTGGTTCAAATTGAAATGTGTTAAAAATGGTTCCATGTGTCATAAAAAGCTGATAAACTATTCTTGTGAGTGGATGTCATTTTCTCTAATGTGATGTATTTTGTCAGAAATTTGGTCCAGTGCTTTATGTGTAGTGATTTTTTTGATTTCCAGTTTTTGAAAGATTGTTTTCTTGGCAATAGCTGGAGAAATGAGGACTAGGTTTTTGTATTTAATTGGTGGGTGGTCGATTTCTGATATTATCAAGTAAACAAAGCGATGGAGAAGGAGGGATTCTACAGCCCAAGATGTTGGACCGTTTCTCACTGCTGTCCAGAGGGAATGAACTGGTTGGCATGTCCAAGTAGCATGAAAATATAAATAGATTGCACTGTCGGTGCAATCTAGAATGCATTGTGAGCAGATGTCTGTGTCAGTGAAACCCATTTTGAACATTTTACTTTGTGTAATATGGGTCCTGTAAATGGTCTTGTATTGTATAAGTTGTAAATTTACATTGCTGGTCATGGAAAAGATGTTATTACAAACTTCTGTCCAGAAGTTGGAGTTGGAGGGAGAGTTAAATCATTTCCCCATTTGAGTTTTGGTATTGTTATTGTTGAATCTCTATTTGATATGAGTTTATATAGCTTGGATATTATTTTCTTGGAAGATGTAATTTTCATAATTTCTTCAGTTCATTTTGAGGGGCTCTGTTTTAAGGTTCTCGGATTAAAGAGGAGCTGGGGTACAGCAAGGAAGAAATGTCTTATGTGAAGCAAGGTGAGAATGCACTGCAGAAGGCCATCAGCATCCTCAGCGAGCAGGACAGCTGGATCGTTGAAACAATAGCTGTGAGTATTGAGTCAAGACCCATAAGGAAGAAAACTTTAAGTCATCCAAAAGTTAAGGCTGCTGCTGATCATGATTTAAGGTTCAAAGTTTGATATTTGAACATTTCCAGCACTTGTTTACACCCATCCACAGGCAAACGGAGACAAAGTCCTGAGTAAGGTGTTGCCTGACATTGGGAAGGTGTTCAAGCTGGAAGTGATGTTGGATCAACATCCTGACAATATTTACAAAGAGCTGGTGGGAAATATGGAGCAAATGGGGGAGTGGAATCCTAATGTCAAACAGGTCAAGGTATGAGTTACAGCACCAAAGGTTAGAGTATGATCAGGGATCCCTTTAGATTTTGTTGCTGCTGCTTAACATTCACTGTTACACATTTCAGAAAGAGACATATATAAGCTTGTCTGTCCAGGGACATAGCTAAATTTCACAGGGCTATCCCACAGATCCTTCAAAAGATCGGCCAGGACACAATGGTAACCCACGAGGTTTCCACAGAGACACCCGGCAATGTAGTGGGACCAAGAGACTTTGTAAGCGTCCGCTGCAACAAACGCCGTGGCTCCACCTGCTTCCTTGCTGGAATGTCCACTAAGCACCCAAAAATGCCTGAGCAGAAGGGTGTAGTCAGGTGAGTCAAGGGGAGTTATAGGTAGAAGAAATCATTATGTTGTTGTATGTGCACCCATTTGTGTAAGGAGTAAATGCATGGATAAAGAGTAATCAGATTATATGTGTGGAATAATGTTTAGATTCATGCTGTACATTGATTGTTCCACTTTCCAGAGGGGAGAATGGTCCCACCTGTATTGTTATCAAGCCCTGTGCTGAGGATCCCAGTAAGACCAATTTCACCTGGCTACTAAGTATAGATCTAAAGGTAGGAGACTGCTATGTCTGCACAGTAACCACACTCTTTGTAGTGCCATTTATTCATCAACTTCAAGAACTGTGGAAAAAAATAACATCTAAACATCATGTGATTCAGTATAACACTTGGTCTTTGTCATCTGCAGGGCTGGATCCCAAAGACAATCATAAACAAAGTGCTCTCTCAGACGCAGGTGGACTTTGCCAACCACCTCAGGCAACGCTTGGCTAATGACGTTTGTATGGACATGGCTCCTGCCTGCTGACACAAGATGCTCGAGCTTTGCACAGCATGCTCCACTGTGCAGGCCAACCCCTGCTCATAAAAAGCACAAAACAAATAAACAAAAAACATGATTCTGTTAACTGCTGAAAAAATGAAAATCAGAGAGATCAGATGAAGATTATGTTAGGAAAATCTGAGCACAAATGTTTAAATTGGGAAATGTGTTTCTTTCTTGTCCCCATTAATAAAAAATGTACTATGGTATATTGTAGCTTTTATACCATTCTTAGACATTGTGTTTCTTGATAGGTTATGACACATTCGTTACTCTGCTCCATCTTTGCAGACACACTGAGCCAATGTGAGGAGTAAAACATGTAACAAATAGCCAGTGGTCCTACCTGTACAGGTTATGAAGCCCTGTGCTGAAGATCCCAGTAAGACCAATTTCTGTCAGTGTTTCTTTGTGGTAACTCCCCTGTTATTGTCACCCAGTCTGCTGTGAAATTTCACTTTTATTTCAATGTGTTGTTTATTAATATTGCACAGATGGATCATATTACAGTGGCTGCCAAGTGACTAAATAATTGGAATGTCATTGTTATTTTATGCTTTATTGTGCTATTGGAGATACAAAGAGCAATTTGGAAACTGTTACTCTGTCCTTTCCTGATGCACAAGTACTCAAATAAAAGCTTATAAAACAATGGTCAAAGATAAAGACTGCAAATATAATGCACATACATACTTGGAAAAAACAACATAGGGAAAAGGTTACCAAGCAAAACAAAAAACTGAACAGGAGCCCTAATATTGTGGAAACTACACATCAGTTTGCATAGCTGTTCCACTTTAATAAGGAGGAGATGAATTAATTTAAAGGCTCTTTTTAATTAAAGACCCAGAAAAAATAGTCTGTAGTTCATATAAAATGTATTTCTATTCCTTGATAGGTTTTCAGACAGACAGTGTGCCAGAATGAGCAGGTGTTTGGCCATTCAGATATGTGAGCCCAGTGCTGAGCAGTCCAACGTGAGCCAGCAGCACATTCCCTGAGATCAAGTAATGGTGGATTTCATCCCAGACAGGAAATCTGGCCTCCATTATTGTCAGTTGTGCAACATGTTTTCCTATTTTGTGGAATTTTAATGGATCCAAAAATGTTTTGTAACAGCATTTTTTTTTCTTGGAATACAGACTACAGGGATCAGGATTAGTGAAACTGAAGAGCAGAGGTCTTACATCCTGTCTCACATGATTAAGTCGGCTGGAACATATTCACCAGCACTAGTTCAGAATTATGCAATTATGTCATACAACTAAGGCCTGAAGGGAGTTTTTGAGGGGAAATTGGAAGTGAGCTGACTTTAACCTGTCAACCATGGTGGCAGTTTTTTTAAACTTCCCTCAAAAGAATTTCAATTTTAACATAAATGCCCAGTTCAGTGGAGCCTGGGGGCGCTTCAAAGAAATAAGCTTCAGCTGAATAGTGCTGGTTTGTCTAATGCAAAACAAACATTAAATTCCTTGAAAGAATGTTCCAAAGGATAATAACTGACATCTGCTTGAAATCCTCACCCCCACATCCAAATTCAAGTACAAGTATAATTTTTTCCCTATCAGGGAAAAATGTAGGAAAATTCTTGGTCTTTAGAGGGAACACCAAATGCTGTCAAAACTTTCTGAAAGGGTTAAGTTCAAATAAACTTTCTTTATATCATAAGCCTTGTCGTGATTTGCCTACTATATTCATCAACTGGTTCAGAAAAAAAATTAACATTTTACTATTTTTTGAGCAAAGAAGCGTGTTTGTGCTGACTGGATGTGTAGATAGAAAAGGAAGTTCCCTGCTCTCACAGTTAGAGAGCGAGAACAATGACGTAATGAAGCTAGACTTCTACAGGAAACCACAATTCCCATGATGCACTTAAAATTACCGTGGCCACTGAACGGGGGAAGGGAAGCTGAGATTGGAGGGAGAAAATCAGAAACAGGTACTTTTAAATTGCTTCATAGTGCATAATACAGTTGGACAGGTCATAGTACTTAACGTAATGTAATGTAATGTAGTGTAGTGTAGTGTAGCGTATGTAGGACACTTTAACGACAAAAGCAGATATTCCCATACGTTGTTGTGTTTGGGCACTGACTCCATCCCCGTTAGTTAGCCTGACAGCTGGCTTTTCTTATGTGAGCTAGGTCTCAGCAACTTAATTGCACTTGATATTCATGACATAAATCCTGTAACTGTTAGCTGTTTTCTGCACATTTTGGCTGGCTTGCGCGCCCCAAATGCAGGCGTTGCATTCTGGGTTTAAGATGAAGCTGTAGCTGCATCTTTGTGTCTGTGGGGTTGCTAGCTGACATAATGCTAGCTTGTGGGTTGCTACAGTGTAAAGTAGCCAACAGACGTTAGGCTGCGACTGTGAGATGTGTTACAGTGGACAACTGTCATCTGACAAAGATGGACTTAATTCGATAGATTCTGTGATACTGTCACGACACCGTTGGTAGACCACTCTGTGGTGCTTGTCTTAATCATTTTAGGGTAGGAAAAATTTGCACTGTAATTTTGTAATTTATACAAAGGTGGAGAATGTCTGCAGATCCCATGCCTGAGTTAAATTAGCAGTACCATGGTGTAAAAAATGCTCCATTACAAGTAACGTAGAAGTCATACATTAAGAATGATACTTAAAAGCCTGTTAAAACCTACAGATAAATGAAATCTGTGACCATTTCTATTGTTGAAAAATTGGTTGTGCAATTAGCATGTTATTGTTGGAGCTAATTTACATAACAATGCATTCAGATTTATAAGGTCATTATATGCTAGGTACAGTCACGACCAAAAATATTGGTTCTCCTGCATTTCTGTCAGATAACACACCACTTCTCCCAGAAGATTGTTGCAATGATAAATTCTTTGGTATTCTGTTTATTTCTTTTGTTTGCCTTGAAATAAGACAAAAAGCAAAGAAAAAAGCCAAATCTGATCCATTCCACAGAGAACTCCAAAAACAACTGGACAGAATTATTGAGAACCTCAACTTAATATTTGGTAGCACACCCTTTGCACAAAATAACTGAAACCATTCACTTCCTGTAACCATCAGTGACTTTCTTCCACCTCTCTACTAGACTTTTGAACCACTCTTCTTTTGCAAACTGCTCCAGGTCTCAGATTTGAAGGGTTCCTTCTCCCAGCTGCAGTTTTGAGCTACTCTAAGGGATTTAGATCTGGACTCATTGCTGGCCACTTCAGAACTCTCCAGCACATTGTCTGAAACCATTTCTGGGGCTTTTTGAAGTCTGCTTTGGGTCATTTTCCTGCTGTAAGACCCATGACCTCTGATGGGAACCTGGCTTTCTGACACTGGGCCCTACATTATGCCCCAGAATCCAATGGTAGTCTTCAGATTTCATAATGCCATACACATAGTCAAGACATCCAGTGCCTGAAGCGGCAAAGCAGCCCCAAAACATCAGAACTGATGAAGCCTCTTGGATGAGAGGTGAAATGTCTTCGACCTAGAAATCTAGTCCAGCGAATTTTTTTCTAAATTTTTTTCAGATCAGAATCAGTTTTATTGGCGAGGTGTGATGAACATACGAGGAATTTGACTCAGGTACATCGGCTCTCAATGTGCAAACAGTAAACCAGCATAAGGCTGTGTAATATAACAAAATAAGCAGTATTGACAGCAACAAAGTGGCACAGTGAACTGGGTCAGTTTGTGGTGGAGGATGTCTGGGATGATGGTGTTGAACGCTGAGCTGACGTCCACAAAGAGGGCCCGTGCATAGGTCCCTGGGGAGTCGAGGTGTTGCAGGATGTAATGCAGTGCCATATTCACTGCATCGTCCACTGACCTGTTTGCCCGGTAGGCGAAAACATCTCCAGTTTAACTGGTTTCAAGTGTGATTTCTCTATTGCCAGCACCTGTTGATTGATATAGGTGAGCTTCATTACAAATTAAAGGAGCATCACATGCTTGAAATACAACTGTTTCTGATGATTTTGAAAAGGTGTCAATAATTCTGTCCAGTCCATTTTTGGAGTTCTGTGTGGAATGGATCAGACTTGGTTTTTTTCTGCTTTTTTGTGTTGTTCTAATGCAAACAAAAGAAATAAACATAATGTAGGTTTCTTTGCCAAAAGCTAACATACAAAGAGCCAGTACAAGAGTCTTTATTTTGGGCATTTCAGCTAATAGACTTTTTCATAGCAGACATTTTGGCTTGTCATAACAGGAAAAGCATAAGGAGTAACTCATAGCATTAAAAATAGCTTCCTTTCTTTCAGGTGAGATAGTCGCTGGGTCCTGGTAGTGTGCATGTTGGCTTGCTTGCATGGCTTACTAGGACAGTTGATGACTGAGCCATTATGAAACTAAACCTGTTTTAGCTGAGCTTTTCCTGCTATGATGACTCAAAATGCATGACGGTATACAGTAGTCTTATTTTTATCTATTTTGACCCAATGAAACCATATTTATTTCATGCTTTTTATGATTTATACATTGTTTGTGTGTTGCTAATTGGCAAAGGTTGATTAACTTTGTGTAGTTTAATCATTTTTCTTCTTCTAGTTTGCAGATACTGTGTACGTATGACAGCTTCTCCTTACAACTCCAGCCATACAAGAACTCTATCCATGATACACATCTCACTGGACACCTACAGTTCTTACTCTGGATGTGTGCTGCTGTTTCATGTAGACATAACACAGCCTTGGTGCAAGTAAAGTAAACTGCAGCTGCACTGGTACCCGTAGGTGTGTACTGGATTGTCTTGAATGCCAAAGTAATGACCTGTCTTGGACAGGGAGAGCCCAGCCCTGAAAAGCAATGTCATCATCCAGCTTTTGTGTACCTCTGATGGGGCTGAGGAGTGAACCCACTGGCCGAGCAGATCTGTGGAGGAGAGGAAGGAGGCAGGTCTATGGGAAACTAGTGTATTGATGGATAGCCATGTCCTCCAATCAGCTATTGTAGATGGATCCCTGCACATTCCTCTCAGTGCTTACACTGAAGCTTAGACTCTGCAGTAACTAAGAAAGCCGGGCTGCCATCAAAAATCTCACAAGATACACAGAAACAGAGAATATGATGTGCACACCGTGGACTTCCATCACAAGTAACAGTTTTACAAAATCATATTGCCATCATTGACTGAATGTTAAGATACTTGCAGACAATACACATGCACACTACAGAAATCATGGTGGTCCTTGCATCAGCTCATCAGCTCATCTCAGTCTGTGACTTCAGAAGTCTTTAGAGGCCAGAAAGGAACGCGCTCGCTAGCCAATGCACTCATATGCAATGGCAGAAGACATTGATGTCACATCCCATACCGAGGTACGATTATTTCACCTTTGCTTTTAAAGGCTTTAACCACTTAACCTCATTCCAGTGTTTTGGTATAAATCAGCCTAATCATTAAAACAGAAGGTAACACTTGGGTGCTCAACAAAATGGAGTAGGTGCTGTCTGACCACTGTTGCCATATTGGAATAGTCACCCTCAGGGGTAAATTTTCCTTCCCGATCTCTTTCTTAATTTTAAATAGTTAAGTGCGCATTTGCTTAAGCAGTTCTGTCACATGTGTTTAACTTAAGGCCTAAGATCAACAGTTCTGCGTGTTTCAGCTGTAATCACTGGTCTGACTTGCTTGGCATGTTGCCATGGTGGTAGCTGGCAGGATATTTTTCTTATCCCTAGCTTGGATTTCTATCTGTAATATTACCTCTTGCTCCCTGGCCTCAATCACTGTGTACTGCTCCTTTTGTAAATAATTAGATGAGTGTCTCTCCTGCCTCTGGAAACTGCGTAACAAGGCAGGAGCAGTTTTCCTTAAAGGAAGTCCATGCTTAAATTACCACATTTTTAAAGCCTAAATTTGTCAACACCTACTCCATTTTGTTTCTGAGTAAGAAAGAGAAAGTAAAATTTAGCAGCTTCTAAAACATTTCTGAGATTCAGTTTCGCTTGTTGTTCATAATATTTTTCACAAGTGTGTTGATTTAGGGGACACTATTATGACAACAAGTATGGATAAGTTGAGTTATGCAGTGATAATGAGCTACTTGTCTTAAAAGGAGTGAAAGCTACACTATTTTTACACTATGCACATGTCTGAAGCATCTCCTCTGTGTGTTGCTGTCCTCCTGTTAGGGACTGAATGGTTTGTCCCATGAGTGTAAACTGGAAATCACCAATGGACACTCCAACCATAAGCCTGTAAGTACAGCTTAAAAAACATTTCTCATTGACTTGTAAGCTTTCCTTGCAGGTCACTTATTTAGAAATTACCTGTTTGTAATTTTTCTTCATAGGTCATTAATGGATTAATTATTGGTCACAATGTTAAAGACCACACTAATGGCAGCGCACCACTCCGATCCTTGCCGGTAATTAAACTTCATTCTTAGTATCTGATGTCATCCAATATGACCCTCTTTTCATTTAATCTAATCTGTTATTTGGTTATTGTCCAGATTTCAGCACTGAAGCAGAATGGTCTTCTGCAGACCCTGGCAGCTGGAGGGAACCAGCCTAAGCCTGCAGGTAACACACACATGCTCTCATAGATCCTCTTCCCACAGGAACTGGTAAATGCATCCTAGATACCAGTCAGCTGTTGCAGGTAAAACCTCCCTCAGGAGTGAAGATTGCCTGTTTGGAGGAAGCGTTGGGTCTCAGCGGCACTCTTGATGATGCCAGTTTAGAAGGCTACGGTGATGTTACAGGCCTTAATGTTCAGTGCTGGTCTTTTTGTTTTGATGGCTCACATTCATGTTTTAAGTGACATGTATGTTGAGGTCCTGAACTGCCACACATGCACAGGTTTAACTGGATGTTTGCAAAAATAACAATAACATAATTTCCATGTCAGTGAAGTTAGAAGGTAAAAACTGATTTGAGTCACTTTAGCTGTGATGTGAATGTAGCTTTAGCTAGGAAGGATTTATGACTGATAATGCATTGGGTGGGTTGTGTAGATGCTCATGCATTTCCAGTGCTATGGCCAATTAAATGTGTGTGTGTGTGCATAAAGACTGTTGATTAAATAGTTAGTATTCTTACCTCACCTTTGATTCACTTTGTAGAGGAAGATGTGGAGTTGGAAAAGGCCAGACAGGAGTGGGAGGCTCTGGAGAACGTCCAGCCAGGTTATATGCATTTCACTCTTTCACCTGTTTGCTTCACAGTGAAGATGACTTTATATTTTTTAGGCTAATGTTTTAAAAGAAAAAAACTCTTTACATAATATTCATCAGCTTTCACTGAAGATTTGAACCCAACCCCACTCATCTCCTTCAATGAAGCTCTGCAGTACTTCCAGACCACAGACCTTGGGGACTTGCTAGTAAGAAACATACCAAATTTGTTTTTTAAATATTCATGTCTCAAATAAGATCAAGTGCACATAATTGGCCCAGTGTGATTTGTTGGAACAAATAAAGGCTAGAAAACAAAACAGCACTATGTTGGCTCAGATGGTGAACTCAGCATAATTTACATTATTTCTGTCATTATTATTTCTATCAGCAAAACAGCGTGGTCATGCTATATCCACACTTTTGAGTGTGATGATTTCACAGTTAAAGCTTTCCAGGGACTGGAAGGGAACTGCTAGAATCATGATATTGTAGAAAAATATAGAGGAAGTGTTGAGTTTGCAGTAACAGCATACACCAGCAACTGCAAATTAACACAGCAAAGAAAAGCAGCACGGTGGCACAGTGGTTAGCGCCGTTGCCTCACAGCGAGAAGGTTCCAGGTTCGGGCCCCACCCGGGACCTTTCTGTGTGGAGTTTGCATGTTCTCCCCGTGCTTGCGTGGGTTTTCTCCAGGTGCTCCGGCTTCCTCCCACTGACCAAAGACATGCAGCTTAGGTTGATTGGTGTCTCTAAAATTGCCCATAGGAGTGCGTGCGTGTATGTGTGGTTGTTCGTCTATGTGTTAGCCCTGCGATTGGCGACCTGTCCAGGGTGTACCCCGCCTTCGCCTGATTGCCGGCCGGGATTGGCTCCGGCCCCACCCGTGACCCCGTTCAGGGACTAAGCAGTAGAAAAATGAAAGAAAAGCAAATCAGAAATAATGGCAGTCTGAAATAAAAGCTTGTCTCAAATAAAGACCTGTGTCCCTCATCTAGCAGGGAAACTGCACCTAATGGTAAACGGTGAGCTGTAAATCCAGGGACAGAGCATCATCATCATTTTACTCAGTTTAGTTTGGACTTATTACAGTGGATTGAAATTGCAGCTCCATTTCTAATTATAATGATAAAAATATTCAAATAAGAATCAAGTGCATAACTGTATTTGCTTAGGAACTTTATTAATAACTGTGATTTTAAAGCATTATTTATTTTTGCCTCCCTCTCCATCTGTAGAAGAACATCCAGCCAACCATCCGGCGCACAGGTCTGGCTGCGATCACACGCTTCCTCTTTGGACCTCCGCGACTGCACAGGGAACTCTTGGAGGAGAGGGATCTGGTCTTTGCCATCGCACAGTGTGAGTCTGTGTGTATTTGCAGTGTGTAATCATCCCGCCAGGTGTAACATTCATGAGTATTTCTAACAAGCTACTGATTTTTACTTTCTCCTGCGTGTGTTTGTGTGTGTGTTGTATTTTTTTGTCTTTGTTTTATAGGTCCAGTGGACAACAGCCAAACAGTCCACATGCGTGTCCTCCAGACCATTTATAAGAGACTAATTGGCAGCAGGCTGGACTGTCCTCGCTATGGAGCACACTGGGAAAATATTGGCTTTCAGGGTAAGAGGCCTGCACATCCCATCACTGTAAATAGAGTGGTTCAAGTCTGTAGATGTTCAAATTAAATTTATGTTGCTAGAGAACTCTTGCTCTTTAATGTGAAGTAAAATTTTCTTTTATTGACAGTATTCACTCCAGATTGTCTCTGTGTTGGTTTGTTTATGCTGCAGGTACAGACCCAGCCACTGACCTTCGTGGCACTGGTTTTCTGGGACTGATGCATACTCTGTACTTTGTGATGGACCCGGAGACTCTACCGTTGGCTAGAGACATCTACAAGCTGTCACAGCACCCTACACAGGTATCACGTCATCATAAATCACACTCCTGTAAGGCAGTTTTCTCATGCCAGAGTTGGCAAATGGTACTGGAGATGTGTATTATGTTTACATTCATTGTGAATCAGATTGGACTGCTCCTTCAGAAAGATACTGAAGCTCCTCCCACTCCACCTTTGTCCTCTGTGCAGAGGGAAGTAGAGCAAAAGAAAATTTCCCCTCTGGGAGGAGATCACTAAAGCCGGCTACAAGACCAGCTTGTTTCATGACTTGCTTTTGAGCTTTCCTGTTCCTTGAAGACCTATGTTTTTTTTGTGTGTGTGTGTGTATTTTTTCTGATTTAGAACTTTCCATTCAGTGTGATGTCAATCAACATGACCCGCATTGCTCTGCAAATACTCAGAGAGGAAGCCTTGTCTAAGTGAGTCACTGGTCCTCAGCTTTTGTTTGACCACACTTTTTGGAATTTTTTTTCATTGTTTCCCCCATATACATAAAAATCATGAGTGGTGTGCTGAAATTTAACATGGTTCATTAATATTCATGTCCAAATATAATGCCCACAAAGTGAGCTTTCCACTGCAGTCAGGGCTGGTCAAGCCTACTAAGTGGGGCGCTCACTCCAGATTAAGGGCTGTAATTGAGGTTAAATGCCCTTTACCCACCTTGCAAATACTAAAATAGCATTTACACTTTGCAGACACCTGTTAATGCATTAAAACCACAGGCTCTGTCTCACAGTTTCTTCTAAAAACTTTAGGATGGCTTCCTTTTGCATGTCAACACCACTGTATCCTGTTAACACTGATTGACTGTCAGTCCACCATCTAATTCACACACCCTTCATGCTGAAGCTAACAGACTGTAAATGCTGCAGCAGCTTTCATAGTACAAACAGAATCAGAGTTCAGTGGAAAGACTTGAATTGTAATCAAAAATAGAGACTTGTTTAAATAGTTCCACAGAGTAAGTAGTTAAATTACTAGTAATTTTTGCATAACACTGTTTTAACCATGGACTTTATAACCCTGTTGCTCCTTTATAGGTTGCTTGTAAGGATGTCCACAGCTCCTAACCACGTTTAGTTGTTAAACTGCTAGAAAAACATTTCAGGTTTAATTTTTTTAAAGACAAACTAAATCCAGCCAAATTCAGAACACAAGGTTGGAACCCGCTATAAAACAACTGACAGATAGTTTAATATAGGGATAAACACTAATAGCATTGTTCATTTATGTTCATATGCAGTTAAATAGGTGTAAATAGGTGTTTAGTTTAGTAAAGTTTGTAGACAGCAGTGAAATAGTCTGATCGTTTCTGTTCTAAGTAGCTGAGAAACACAAAATGCAGATTTCCAAACTGTAAGTGAACTGTTCACTTATTAGTGAAGTTAGACAAAAGAACTGAGCATCAGTTCCAGTTCTTTGGTGGCAGCCAGCAGTGTTAGGAGCAGCAGAGAGGGAGCAGGGGAGCTGGACTGCACAAGAGGGATAGAGAGGTGAAGATGTTCACCAGTAGAGGGCAGCTGGTGAGCAGGGAAATTCAATTGCTTTGCTCGCCATAGCTATCAGATGCTAAGTTAATAAACAAAACATCATCATAAAGCATGATGCAGTATGAACCAGTCATGTAGGATATTATATTGGCTGTGTTGAGTAGATGGTACAGTCCAGGCGTGTCTAACTAGCAAAGTAATGGGTGTCAGAAGATTTCATCTGTTCACGTGTGTTTATTCAAGGTGAGGATATAAAAGCATAGTAGCTGTGTATTGGTTTGAATGTTGTTGTTCAATTAGAAAGAAAGACATGCAACCCAAATGAACAATATCAAACTCATAGCACTGGTATATGTGATACTACTACATTTATGATAGTACTACATTGGCTTGTTTAGTACTGTTGAATATGATTAGGGATGCCAGGGACCACAGTATGCTCACGTGCTGGGTGTGTTGTCCTGCTCCCCCGGGGCAAACTCCAAGGCAGCTTTCATGTTCCAGTCTGTACTTATCTCTTTCTCTTTGTTCAGTAAGAACAGTGTATGTTTTGTTTGTTTTTTTCTGTGTTGAGGCATTTCATTCTTTGATATTTATTACTACTACTAAATGTCAAAAACTCAAGGTAAATTAACACACAACAAAACAAACATATATAACTTTAACAATTCTAAGATAGTATTAAGCTGTTCATCCACTGCCATGCATAAATATGTCACACACCACACACAGAACAACAGTCCTGCTGCTGGAAAAATCCGAGGGGAAACATTGGTGTATGGCTTTGTTGTATGTCACACCAACACTGCTTGTGTGTCGGGTCATACCAGGGAGTGCAATCGACGTCAGCAAGTGGTTGGTGTCCTGAATGAGTTCTACGTTGCCACATATCTGCACCTGTACCAACTGTGGAAGACCCAGCAGAAGACCATTGTTGACTCTGGCTTTGTGCTAAAAGGTAAAGAGAAAATATAGTACTGTATTTTTTTTTTACTACTACTACTAATAAAAACCTCTGGGGGGGTGGCTTTGAGGTCCAAAGGCAACAAAATCTGTCCAGATAAAACAACATAAGCCCACTACACCTAGCCAACAAAGAGCCATGTACTTAATACCTGGTGAAACCGCAGCCATTGTTACACTTTTCTTTTTGTTTGTATTAAACAGAGGAGCTACAGCGACTTGGCTCATGAGCTTTAGAGATGTAGTAGGGTCAATTCATTACCATCTGACAGAGCCTGGCTGCCTGTTTGCCCATTTCATTGTGCTACGCTAAGCTATCTGTCTGCTGGCTTTGGCTTCATATTTATTGGATGGATATGTGAGTGATATTAATCTCGTCTGACTCCAACTTTAAGAAAGTGAATTTGTGTATTTTCCAAAATGTCATCCTCTTCTGTTAAAACACCACGTCAAAAGTTCCAAGTATTTGTATTGAACTCAACACAGCAGAAGTCTAGTTTAACACAGACTGCCACCCCAGCATGTATTTCTCTGTTTTCTAATTTTTCAGAAGTGGAGCTGTTTGCCAGAAAGAACCCCAAGCAGATGCTGCGTCAACTAGAGGTCTTCCTGAAGGAGAGGCAGACAGGTGGAATCGTCTATGGGACATCGCCAGATCCTCAGGCTCAGCAGTCCTCTCCAAGCCTGGGAGAGCGTGCGGCCAGAGCTGGGACGGAACAGGGAAGCAAGGGAAAGGAGATGCACTTCACAGGAGTGTGTGATCTGCCACCAGACTTGGAGGGAGAGGCCAGTCTCATCTAAGCTAGACTGTGTGTGCATGTGTGTGAGCAGTCCTGTTTGTGAGTATATCTATGTGAATGTGTGAGCGGCTTACTTAGAGAGCCAGAAGAAGAACCCCACCAGACCTTGATTTAGGACCTGCTATCTGAACCTATTCAAACACTTCCACTCCCTCCACTAATGCTGGGTTGCTGCACTTTGATCAGATTAAGCTTGGGGGTCTTGATTTTTTTATTTTTTTATTTTTTTTTTTTTTTACATAAATCACAATACTTAAACACAAAGAGCTGATGCTGGTCAGAAACACAAGATGTCACCAAAAAACAGCGTGAAGGTTAATGCTTGCACTTTTCTGTGGATTTATTTGCCAGATTCTTCTTCTTGTAGTTAAATTATGCCTGTCTACAAATCCAAAATGTACACACTTGTGTTTCGAGAATCTCTGTCAGGGGATGTTAGCGTTGCAGACGGGAGTAAAAAGGCTTTGCGACAGCATGCTAACAGCCTATAACGCAGCTGAAGGGCAACATTGTTATGCATATTGTTAAATGTTTTGTTGAGTTTACAGTGATAAGAGGAAAATGAACCAGTTTTGAGCCTGGCTCTAGACAAAACAGGTTTTCAGCATGAGTGAGTGGGGAGCAGCAGATAGGAAAAATCATCAGTCTTTTGAGTGGGCAGCAGAAATTGCAAGTAGATTCTTTTCTCAAATCCTACACAGTAAGCTTTTAAGGCAGCTTTCTTTAAAGGTCTGATCACATTGCAATCTCTGTTAGTGTGAATGAAATAAGTGGTATGTGAAAGTTGGTCAAGAATGGACACTTAATCCAGATGTGTGGAGTCTGTTGCCAGGGCTGATAGACTAGGTCCAGAGCTCCCACTTAATATGGGGGAATATATTTTAAATAATTAAAATATAAATACCTATTTTACTTCTTTATGAACAGACAGCTGTCAGCAAAGGTGATAGCTGAGTGACCGTGAGAAGGATTTTTAACATTGTTTGAGTCCAACAGAACATCAGAAAGTCTTTTGACTTCTCAGCTTCTTACTATTAAAGCTAAGGGGACACTTCATAACAGAGTCTGTGTGCTTAGCTCGGTCCCAGCTAAAGTCAGAGATCTTGTATGAGCTTTCTCTACATTCCGTTAAAAAAAGCATGTGATTGTAAGTTTTTCTGACCAATTAAAATTTATTCCTCTGTGTGTATGAGTGATTGTGAGCGTGTGGTGGAGTGAATGAGCTGATACTGATGAAGGGTGCCTCTCTCGAGGAGATGTAGGGTACAGTATGCAATTCCAGCTCTTACTCAATGATAATCAAAATGATAGTGCTGTGTAACTATAGATATTGTTCCTAACTTCAGGGTTTGTGTGCTTGTGTAAGTGAGTATGTATGTTGTATGACAGAAACTGATTACAGATGGGGTGTTTTGCTCTGCACGCAGTAAGCCAGCTTTACTAAGTACTTGATCCATCAAGCTGCAAAGACGGTACCTTTGTCAGTTTAAAAATGGTGCACACACTAACACTTATCCTAAAACACAGAACGTGTTCTTTGTTCTAGGATAAACACATTCTTTGGTTTGCTCGTGTTATAAACCAGATGTCGGTTCTGGACACAGCTGATTTCAGCAGCTCTGTGGCCTGCAGCAGGTAGAGCTCCTCAGCAAAGCTGGTTCCTGTTTTGTGCTAATGTGAAACCTCCTGTCGTTGTAGTCTCAATCTGTAGCATGTTCAGGTAGCACTAGTACTGTAGCATCCTATAGCCTCCTCTTCGTAAAGCCTGTTGATGTCATGTCTCAGATACACTCTGTAGTGTCAATGAGTGGGCAAACTGTTACTACTATAGCACATTCATGTCATATTTTCATGCAGCTTTTTTCAGTAGACACATTCAGGTGGCACTGTGTGTTTTGGGGAAAGGTTTTTCTTCTGGTGACAGTAAACATGGTGCCTACGTCCAGTGGTGTCATGTGGACTAGAGTGCTGGTTGGTGGCCCTTAAAACTTGCAGGCCTAATGGTAAATTTCCAGTGTCAACATCTACTCAGACAACTGTTCTCTGCCATCTCTGTTCTCCACCATATACTTAAAAAATGAACTGGTGTAGTTTTGCCGACTGCAAGTGTTCTGATTGATCAGACGAATTTGCACTGTTGTAGATATTTGATAGGGTGATGTATGCAAGAGGGAATGGGCCATCTTCAATAGCCATAATGGTCACTGTCGCCCACCTCATGAGTCAGATTCCCCCTCCTTGCTTTAAAAAAATTGCACCACAGATATGTGCTCACATTTAGTTGTATTAAAATTTAAACTGAGGAGCAGTACAGTGTATGTAAATCAGGAAGTTTGTATATACAGGATTAATGATTGTAACTGTATGACTGTCTGTAGGGCATTATACTGAAACACATCGCTTACCTCAGAACTCGAGACAAATCTCTTCTTTCTCTCTCCGGATGTTTGTTTGGCCTCTTAGTCAGACTCATCTTTTTCTGATTCCCTGTACCTAGGCCTTCTCTCATACCAATTGGACACATTATATACTGTATACAGTGTAACACCTGAAGCACTACATAATGGCAAACTAACATAAAAGCTGGTCGATGTTATGTATATTCTATTTAAAGACACATTTGTAGACTATATAGGCCCACACACGCTCTGATGCACATACTGTATGCAGATTTAAAAAAAAACTTAAAAAAAAACTTCTTAAATCGATTTATAATTGGCTGATGTTTAACATGTTGAATTAAGCTGGTTTTCTTGTGGCTTCAGTGATAGTATAGTATACTTTTGAAGTGTTTAAGTGTTTGATGTCAGAAAACACCCAGAAACAATCCCGTCTTTACAGCTACAGTCACAGACAAATTGTAAAGATATAAGCTTGATTAGCAGTCATAACACAGTGTATGCTTTGACCTTGGTATATATTCAGTATCCAGACAAGGCCTGGTGTGTATCCTCTCCTATTACCAAAAGTTATATTTGCAGCAGGTATAATAGAACATATTCATACACATTGGTCATAATTTGGAATCTCATCAGTTGTGCAACCATAACCAAGAGAAGAGATTTAAAAAAAACAAAAAAACAAACATGGGTTCTTGCTTTTGCAGGATGTCACATGCTTTGAGAGTTGTGGTCTGAAGTTCTGCTTCCTAGAGCACCGGCTCGGCAAATCCAGGCACTTCTCTCAATAGTCTGCGCTTTATGAAGGTGTCTTGCTGTTGCTGTTGTCATCGTCTCCTTCAGAACATTTTATGACTGAACCTTGATTGTAAAAGCCCTGTTTTATACTGTTATTTCAGGATACAGTATGTGCTGTTATACATTAAGTGTATGGGGAAAGCTAAATAAATGCTGTTTAAAATTTATATATTTCTCTATGATTTCACTGAATTCTACTTTGACTTTCTACTGAATCTTATAAATAAGTATTTTATACTACATAGTAATCATGCACATTTCATAGAATAACAAATCGATGTACTTGACTGTTTTGCACTAACAAATAATGATACAAAAGCAACAATGGGCATTAAACTGACACTTGAATGTCACTGCCAGTTAAACTTAAAGAGCAAAATGTTTTCCAGTTTTCTCAACACTATCTGCAACCAACAGTCCAAAACCTAAAGATATTTAGTTTGAGAACAAATGAAACTGGAAAGCTAATTTTCATATTTGAGAAGCTCTAACTAATACTGTGCAATAAGTTTTAGAAAGTGACTGAGCTACAGTGGATGTTTTTCTGTGATTCACCCACTGGAGCGCACACTATGTTAGCTTCATGGCTCAAATGACCATGGCTGCGAGCTGATGCACAATATCATAGTTCAGAGATGTTGTATAATTCATATGGTGTTTCATGTACCAGAGTACACAAATAAACTTGTTCAGTAGCAGAAGTTAAAGTTTTACTTCTGACTATTTGTCAGTGCTTTAGCTTTGGCACACTGCCACTTAAGTCCTCTGAGATTTTAAGCCTAATCTTTATTTATTGTACCTTTTGGTTGTTTATCTTTGAGTGAACCTCTTAGGTTTTTTATTGGTGCTGCATCATTAGGATGGAGCACCAGTACTGGCAGGCTGTGCAGACACTGTTTAGATTCTTACAGGCCAAAACCTTTCAGTCTCCGCTTCATTGTTATTTAGACTGAGGCACAATTGTGATACTGTCCCACTCCAGTACAATGTAGAAATATTTTCAACTGATCAGGCAAAGGGGTTTGGTCCTGGTTCAATACATCTGGGATGCCTCCAAAGGAATCTTGGTGCTGCATGTTTCTACATCTGTGCTTAATCAGCCTCATGGCTGCAGTCCTACAGTGCCAGATGACTGGGCTGTGGTGGACCTGCTGAATCACAACATACTCGCAATGGAAAAACATCTCTGCTAATCACTCATACAAGTAAGATTCACGCTTCTGTTGTTTTTATATCTGTTTTTATAGTCTTCAGTGCTGTCTGTGCTTTTAATAGCATGAATTCATGTGTAAGTGATTTCAGTGAAGAGAAAAAGACACACAGAGACAGCTTCAAGTGCAATTCTCAGGAACCGTTTAACCGGTCAATAACAATACACAGAAACCCCTCATGAATCAGTGTTAAGGCATCTGGGTGCCCAGTGAGAATGAAGACAAGAAGGCAGGATGGAGTTCTATAAATCTCCTTCCATTTGTACCTAGTGAGCCTGCTGGATTACAGCATTTTTCTCTCACTCTTGCCCTCGCCTTTCCTCCCCCTCACTCTCTTCCTCATTTTTCTCTCTCTGATGTCATTATTTCCTGCCCAGTAGATGCTGATGCTCAGCTCAAAGCTGTGTGCACAGGCCCTTGCTTTAATGCATCATTTACTGCTCAGCTTATAGGACCTATAGGATTATACAAGCACAAATAGAACTGATGTCAGGTACATTAAAAGCCAATTCTGTGAAGTGTCCTAGTTTCTCTTGTCTGCATTGCAATTAAACCATGTCTAAGTGTGAACAGCTGTCCTACAGTATGTCCTGCAATGTTTAAGGCCCAGCACTCATGGTCTTTGTCAATTTTCTCTTCAAAAATATGCTAAATCTTCTTGGCTGAAAGTTGGCAAAACTCACTCTGATGCATTGTCTGAACATTAGTCACCATGTGTGACGTGAGAGGATCCTGAACTGCTGAATTTTGCATCAGTTTGTACACATTCCCATGCGTGTATAGTAATTTTGGAAGTATTCACAGCCTTTAGCCTACTAAAGTAATGAGTAGCAGCACCAAGCTGTCAAAAAGTACCTTTGCTCCATTCAAATCTGTAGTTAAGTGTATGGATTTATTATCATCAAGATGTATTAGAAGTAAAAGTATTCTGAATGGCCTCTGTCGGCTTTATAGTATTGCACTTTAAGTAGTGTATTTAAATGGCATAAAAACCTTTTCATTTTTACTTTATTTGTTTTGCAGCTGCAGTTTTTATATAAATAATTCTTCATGGGTTTATGAAATACTATGCATTGTTATACATTACATAAAACACTACTACTACAATACATAAAGCAATACAATACAATAGCTCAGTCTCTACAACAGTACGATGCTACTCACACTTTTCTGCACTGGATTCCTTGACTTGGTATTTGTAGTACATTTAGCTAATAATACTCACAGACCTTCAACTTTTGAATGGGGTATTTTTACAGTGTGGTGTTGCTGCTTTTCCTTAAGGAAAGAAAGGAAACGTTGAGTTGAGAGATGAAAAGCACAGAATTACTTTAACATGCTGTTAGCTACTGTAGGCAAGTGTTCATACCAGACCCCGGCAAAGGCCATCATGGGGAAGAAAAAGCAAATGCATTTTCCAGCTAGCTTCCCTGTGTGCCTGTATCCTTGCCAGTTGAAAAAGACTCTGCTTGACCTTACTGTAGTCTGAACTATCTGCTGCGTTCTTCACAGCCTTAGTCATATCCTCCACAGATACGAGTGTTGAAGTGCAGTTTTCTTAAAAATTTGTTGTTCCACAGTCAACTTTCTTTTTAAATGTAACTTTATTTTACTGTCCTCACAATCGAAGATAGTATGAACTGTATAGTTTCATGGTGTGTGTGTGTGTGTGTTGGCATGCACCTGTGTGTCTGTCTTGTAGGCACATGTGCCCAGTGCCCAGTGTAAGACTCATTCATTCTACACATGTGCCCAGTGTAAGACTCATTCATTCTAATAACTGAGCAGAGACAGGACTGTACAATGTTTTATTTACAATGCTTTATTCTAACATCAGGTGTTTCTGGATTTAAAAAACTGTGTCAGACAGTGGAGTTTTTAGGAAAACTCAGTTTTTCCTCAGACAGATTTTGCCTTACTTTTACTGCAGTGCTTATACATGTTGGACATTTTGCTAAAAGATTCAGTCTAACATCCTCATCTGGAATTGCATCATCATAACCCCTAACCGAGGATAAATAGCTCTGCATTACCAGTGAGGACCAAAAGTTTACTGTCACTTGTTAGGTGGCAAAATATGCTACATGTCCAGTATTTGAAGACCCTGACAGGCTCTCCAAGCAATGGACAGAGGAGGGGGATGGTAAAGAAAACACCAAGTATTCTGTCATCTGCTCCGTCAGTTCACCTTCATGGCCTCTTTGCCCACTAATACCTTTTCACCAGAATGGAGAAAGCAAACCAAGCAGCAGCCTGGGGAAAGAATGACTGAGCACCACAGAGGTGTAATGGAAAGCAAAGATTCATTCCTAAGCAAAAACAAGTCCTGGAGTGAAAAAGAATTTACATTCTACTCCTGCCTGTTTTCATTCTCATTGAATTTCTCTCCCTTGATGATTAGTGGTGGTTGGTTTTGTTAATACACACAGAAAATCCCTTATCCTCCCCCTTTCTCTCCCCCTCTTCCTCTTGTGGAATTCAGGGTCCTAGGAGTCACTGCTTGTTCCTGTTGTTCTGCTCTGTGGTGAGTCTGTTGGACTGAATGTTTCTGCTGAGGAATTCAACCAGATCTGCAAGAAAGGATCTGCTGCCTTACTGCAGCCCGGCAGTCTGAGGCCTCCCTTGCCTTCTTTCATCCTCCTCTTCCTCCTACTCCCCCCATCTGCTGTCTGCGTCCTGCACCTGTTTCGACACGCCAGGTGAAGTGGATCCTCTAGCCTTGCACAGTTTTTTCAGCTGACTGTAACTGAAGGGCAATTAGGAACCCAGTCTATTCATTTGACTGGATTGCTGCTTTGCTCTCTCTCTCTATAGCCCACCTTCCTTCCCTCCCTGTCTGTCTCTACCCCCCTCCCACTCTATCTCTGTCTAGCCCAGTCTGAGCCTGGTTGACTCTATGACTGTGGGTACTCATGGAACTACAGTAATTTCCCTGTTGCTGATCACACGGAAAGGACACAGACCGAAGACAGGGTGAAATATAAATCTTGACGAGGATAAATTGGATTGAGGACTGAATTCTGCGGTTGGAAGAGCAGCAGGTATGAAAGGTCAGATTGTGGTTGTGTCTGTGGCTCTGCTGGCCGTGTGCTGCCTGTTGATCCCCAGAGGAGGGGAGAGTGCTGGGGGGATAGCTTCTCTCCGACACAGTGTAGAGGAGAGGCAGGCAGGGGAACGGCTGCGAGACGAGTCTCTGGATGATCCAGAAATTGTGCAAGGACTTGCAGAGGATCCACACCCACTGAGAAACAACAGTAAGGCCAAGAGAGAGACTGATGAAGCTGCACTGGAAGGTGAGTGGAGAAAGTTCTACTTCTACATATAAAAATACAAATATTTTACACAAGCAAGACATCAGAGCTGCTCAGCTGTGGTGTGAGTTATACCACCATGACATGGAGGAGCAAACGGACACAAACACACACCCATTTGTTCTTTGACAGCTCCAGCAGGCATGAGAAAGTCCAGGTGCTCACCTGCCCACTACTACTACTCCACAGCAGGGAATAAAAATATAAATCAAATATTTCTGGCTCACATCAGATAAGAGAGGAAGCCGCTTAGTCGAACATCTTGCTGGCACATTTTTGCAGCTGCAGTAACCATTGATGATTAATGCTGACAAATCGCTTTTCTGGAGCTTTCTAAGCTTCAGATGTAATACTCATCAGTCCAAACTAGCTCTGTAATTGGTTCCACTGATGGATTTATCCTTTAACATGTTGCTGAGATGAGAGTGATTTGGAAGGATTTTGTATCTTTAAAATTGAATTGTGGTCAATGGAGCACAACTAATGGAAAGAGAGAGGAGTGTTTTCCATGAAAGTGCCTCAGTACTTCAGACAACCTTAGAAGGAAATACTTATAGACCTCAAGCAACCACTGAAATGTGTCTGGCTGATTTTCTTTCCCCTGTCTGTGCAGTTTGACATTGCAGGAAAGAAATTACTGTGGAATTTAATTCTAAAATGCAATACTGAATGAATGATGCACACAAAAATACAAATGGGAATTTCATTTGCTTTGATTTTTGCTTCAGTTGTCAATGATTATGCTTTCACCCAATACTAATTTTCCATTTAAATAGTACTGGCAGATTGTGACCTGCTTCATCACACAGGAAATGTGCAAGAGAGAAATAAATTAAAAAAAGAGATGATCATCTATGAAAGAATATTTTTCTGATCATGAGTGCTGTGTACTTAATTTGATTCTGACCAATAGAAAACCTCTCGCCTCTTCGGTTTTCCTCATCTGTCCAGGTGTTTTGAGCAGGGTGAGGAAAGCACCAGACGAAGGCAAAAAAAAGAAGGACAAGAAGAAGAACAAAGAGCCAAAGCGTCCCAAGGCTACCAAAAAGCCCAAAACTGAGAAGAAGGGAAAGAAGAAGGGCAAACAGACGACGACAACGACAACAACAACAACTCTGCCACCAACCACAACAGGTGAGGACAGGACAGAGCAATGATCAGTGTTTGTACTTGAACAACCTGTACCTGAACAGATGTTGTTGACCTTGTGTCTGTCTGCTGTCTCTAGCTGTCCCGACTGAACCACCCACTGAAGCAGAGCCATACACAGAGTACTCTTATCCTGATCCTGATGCTGGTGAGTGGCACACACTAAGGACTGTATAAAAATTACTGGGGTGAGAACGGGGGTGGAACATTACATTTCAGTTTGCTCCACTGCCTTATTTATATTTTATTTGGACCTATGACTTAGGAAAACACAGCAATGCCCTTCTCCTAATATCTAAAAATATAGTACTGGGTCAGTACAACTCTTTCCAACATGCATAAATGCATAAAAAAGAAAAAAAATTGAAGAATTTAAAGGGAACACCCCCAGTTTTATACATTAAAGTTTGTTGACTGATCTCGGACAGTACTGTTGCATAAGAAAAACAATGATATAAGACCTTTTGTGGCTCCAGAGGGAGTTGTATAAAATCTCATAAAATGCCTCCTGCTGATGATGATGGTGATAATGATGCATCTAGTGTTGTCACTTGAGTCAGTGGGTCTGCAAACTACATGGCTTAGGGGGGACAACTGGGACTGTGGACTTAGAAATAAGTGAGCTTACCAGACCTCTTCCACCTGTTCTTCATCTGAGCTGCTGTTAGAATAGCATACCTGAATTTCTACATGAAATGTTTAGACCCCAGCTGAATTGTGGGTATGTACCATGCTGAAGGTATGCACCATGTTTTGAGAAGGAAGAAGAATGTGTAGAATAAAAGGTATGTCTGATTCTGCTTACATGGATTTTGATCCTTTTTTGTCTTTAAACTGTCCATTGTGAGTTTGACAGTGTTGGAGAAATGCTAAGGAGTACTCTTTAAAATGGTGTAATCTAATATAAACTTTAACATATTTATGCAATAGCAAACAATGCACAAATTTACAGTGTAATTACAAACTTCCAAATTTATGGCATACATAATAAAAGGCTAAAGTTCATCTTAATAGGCCACCTTTATATGACACATTCAACTTTTTTATGCATTTATTAAGTGTAATGTTTGGTAGCAATAACATTTATTGTGATGAGAAAAATAAACAGAGACATGTCCTCTGCAGATGGCCCACTGTGCACACAAAAACCATCCTTTGTGACTATTCGATTCATTTTTAAAATTATTATTATGAATATAAATCCAGCACAGGGATGCTGAACTATAAATTTATGGTGTAAAAAATAAAAAAATCCTTCTCTTCTTGCAAAAGGGCCAGAGTATCCTCCCCTTAGCAAAAAGGGAAAAAAAGAACCTTCCACATTATCTGACCTGATCATTTGTGAACAGTCCCTTGGATATTTTAGGCACCTCTCCAGGCACTCACTCTTTATTTATAATTTGTTTATAGGTTTGAAAATTGCAGTGACTTCTTGCTGAAAAACAATAACTGAAAAAAGAAAAGAATCTAAAGATATAAACTTGAAAACCATTTTAAAAAAAAATGTGTTTCTCAATATCTGTGCCCAACATCAGATACTCTTTCCATCTGTTTCAGATTACTGGAAACCAGACGATGACTACTGGGAGGTTGAACCCACACCATCCAGGCCTCAGCCCGAGGCTCCTATCACAGATCTACCCTATGACTACTGGAAGCCAGAGGAGGAAGTCCCAGCTGCTACTGTGACAGACAACTTTGATGACTACTGGAACCCAGAGGAGAATGAGCCTTATCCTTCAGTGACTGACAACTATGACAGCTACTGGAAAGAGGTGGAACCTACAGCTCCTGCCCCTGAGGTTGATGGGAAGGCTGGCACAGATGACGGCGATTACTGGGATGCCACATGTATGTCTGACTTTGTGTTTCTCCCTGCTTTGTTTTGATTGAGGATGTTTCTGGGGTGACAGTTTATTAAACACAAACAGAATGAGATAAAACCATGGTGATGTGAGGCGGGGGGTATTGCAGCAACAAAGAAAAACAATTGAATACAGGACTAGGATTTGACCAAAAGGGGGTTTCTGAAACTTCTGGTATTTTGCACATAACAGTGTATTACTCCAAAAGAAGGCCATTGCTGTAAAAATGTAGAAGCTGAGAAAATAAGAACCAAAATTTGCTGAATGTCAGGGTGAACTAGTTATGTCAGCTCAGTTTAAGAAGAAGTTGCAATGTTTCTATTATCAAACTTAAAATTTCTAGCTCTGTCAACTGATACATTTTTGATTCAGATGACTTAATTTTTTAAAATTTCTTCCAAATACAGGCTCTTAATAATCACAGCACACGGTTCATCCCTTTTTTAAAACAGAGCTGTATGTCTAATATGTGGAACAGTTATTCCACAGGCCCAGAAGCTGGAAACAGTCTGTCTTGTGGCTGCGTGACACTTGTCTGGACCAGACTGGACAAGTTCTCATGTGTTTCCAGCACACTGCACCTCCACTTTTCCAACATTTCCAGATTCACCCTCACTGTCCCGTCTTGTCTTTTCTGTCACAGTCTCCTGTTCCTGATACAAATAATCCCCATGTTTGACTTTTGAATTGTTTTAATGTTTTTCACTCCTGCAGTTGAGGGGCCAGATAATCTTCCATTCCCTGACGGTAAAGAGGTCAGCCCTGAAATCATAGTAGAAACTCTACCAGGTAACTTCTGTTACTCAAACATATGTCTAATTTTCAGTTAGGCGGTTATTTAGTATTAAACCTTTTAGAGTTGAGATGCAGATGAAATGTTCACCTTTATGCTGGAAGCAGATGAGAAATCAAGAGTAATTAAGCAGATGGGAATGATAGTATAGATTGTCTGTGAGCTAACGTGCCCTAGATTTCAAACACGAATGGATGGGTTATAGTCAAACAAACAAAGCTTTCCATGGTTTTGTTGTGGACGAAAAAACCCTGTCATCAGATCACAGTTGTTATGGTTCTTATAAATGAAAGATTTAACATCTTAACTACATAGTAGGCGTTGCATCCAAATAGAGAACTTCTTGTTGTGGTTGACTCAACCAGGCCTGTACTAATCTGTAAAACTTGGCAGATTAAACCATGTAATCTCATAAAATCTCCCTTTTGTAGCACTGCCTCTGAGCAAATGAATGAATTGTCTGACTTCACCTTTATCTTTTTTACACAGAAGAGCCCACAGCCACTCTTCCCTATGAGGGGACATGGTATGAAGATTATGACGAATACGGAATGAGTATGCACACATGCACGCACACACACATAAAATATAACCCAAATGTTTTATATTACTCTACTGGTTTAACTGCACTGAGACTTTGTGCCAACAAAGCAAACGGCAAGGAAAAAGGGATAAACAGTCATGACTTTCCAGATTTATAAATGATCCTTTGTGACCCTTTTACTGTTTACGGTTCCTAATGACTCACTAATACTCAGAGAGACGTGCCTTTATAATGCGGTACAAGGGGCGGGTATATTTATAAGATTATTCATGATTTTCCACAGGGAAGAAAGAAGATGAGACGGATGAAAAATGGATACAGAAAGAGAGAGAGAGAGCAGAAAAAGAGAGAGCGAGGGAAGAGAAGGGTAAGAAATCCCAGATGTGGAGCTTTTTTTCACCACTTTGTATGTGTAGTTTACCACTAGTTTCACCACTTTTACATGTGTAGTTGCTAAAGCAAAAAACATGACCTTGACCAATAGTACTAACAGATCAAATGTGTTTGTGTCATAAAAGAATATTAGAATATTATATAGGAATGCATATGTGATGTCCCACCATACCTATGGTATTTGCTTTAACCTGCATGACAAGGACAAATGTTCATGCCTCCACCACAAAATGGAGATTAGGCCTGTAGAAAGTTCAGAAATCTTTTGCCAGACTGGAAGCAAAGAGGGCAAGGGGAGTTCAGCTTAGAATTACTCATGTACTTAGTATGGATTTGTGTGAGTGATAAAGAAAAGAGATAACAGCAGGCAGAAGGTGTATTGTATGCCCCTTTAATATTCAAATGACATTCAGCTCATTATGTGCCACATATCTACTGCATGTACTAGCTAGCTGCTGGTTGAGGAGTCAAGCCTGGACTGGATGATATGTCTATATAACACTGGCTGACCTGGTGTCAATAGGCCACTTCCTGTGTGCATGGGTCACTGCAATCTGGGTTTAAAGTAAAAGCATTTTTTACCAGACTTTAACAATAAGTTTCTGAGTTTTGAAATCTCACCAGTAACACTGAGGCACAAAAGCAGATGTGTGTCTGCGCATCCTCGTACCATCGTGTTAATGTGAGCATGTGTATGTCCACTTGTGCCTGTGTGTACAGTAGGCACGTTAGCTTGCAACATGTTGTGCATTCCTACTGTCAGTATGACTTGTGGCAGCTGATGAGCTTCAGTGTCACAATATGAATAATGATAGATAATGGGATTCTTCCTCAGTAATGGGGTCTCTAGGTCAGGATCACACTTGCACTGGGAGGGAACTCACAACATCTGTTTTTGCCCACTACTTTAAATTCCCATGTTCTATTGGAGATCCTTGGTATATAACATTTGCAAAATACTGATGAGTGCCAAGATTCTGGGCACACAGAGAGAGAGAGAGAGAGAGAGAGAGCGTATTCAGCCAAGAGAGTTCACTTTATTTAGCCAAGACAGTTCAATTTATTTTGCATTAAGACTTTTTCTGACCTCTGCCAGAGAGAACACAGAAGCTGAAGGAGGCAGAGGATCGGGCCAGGAGCAGACCACATGTCTTCAAAGAGCCAAAGAGTAAGTAGATCTAAGTCCAAAAAAAAAAAAAAAACTTTACTGATCTACATTTCATTTTCTCTGCTCTGTGTATGTGGCAGAGTGCCCTCCCCTGGGGATGGAGTCTCATAAGATCAACTCAGACCAGCTTTCTGCCTCCTCTATGTCTCAGTACAGATTTGCACCTCAAAGGGCACGCCTCAACATGCAGGTACACAACACTCAGTGCAGGACCTCCAGTTTGAACACACACACACACATATACATACATATATATATATATAATTCAGACATGTAATATATATAACACATACATACTGCCAGGCTTTGAAATAAACACAGCTACAGCCACATGTTGGAAAATAATTACTATTATTACTGAGTCTGTAACCAATAATTCCATTAGCTGCTTTGACAGCTGAGCACTTTTTAGCAAGTGGTTAAATCCGCTGATAAATCCTACTTAGCTTTGCTGACTTTTTACTTCTATCCTGACATTTTGTAATATATGTGAATTAAATTTCATTTCATAAGAATTTGATATTTTCTTTGAGTGTGCACAACAGTGGATAAGCAGCATGTGTTCTGGTCTCTGTGGTTCCCAGGGCTCTGATGATGAGGAGAACATGAGAGGAGGAGCGTGGTGTGCAAACTCAGAAGACAGGATCCACTGGTTTGAGGTCGATGCTCGCAGAGAGACAGAGTTCACAGGAGTCATAACTCAGGGACGAGACTCCTTCAATGAGTAGGATTCAACCACACAAACACATGAATATACTTTATCTTCTATTGCTAAATTCACCATGTTGTCCCTGTTTTGTTTCAGGAGTGATTTTGTGATGTCCTACTTCCTGGCTTTCAGTAATGACAGCAGAGAATGGACCACCATCCATGATGGATATGCTGACTGGGTGAGTTCAACTAAAATTATGTCACTTTCTTTGGCACCTTGTATGTCTCCTTCCTTTTCCCTTACTCACTTTCCTCTCATCTTTCCCCTCTCATCCAGTTGTTCTTTGGAAACAATGATAAGGACACTCCAGTGATGAACCAGCTGGCAGAGCCTGTGCTGGCCCGCTACATTCGAATTATTCCTCAGAGCTGGAATGGCTCTCTGTGTATGAGGCTCGAGATCCTAGGCTGCCCTCTGCCTGGTGAGCTTCACACACACAATCACATGTACATGCACACACTGAAAACACACAACGTTAATGATGCATTTTTGGTTCCTTGTCTCTCTCCCTCATACAGATCCAACTGATGTTCTGTACAGGCAAAATGAAGTGACTCCAGTGGATTACTTGGAGTTCAAATATCACAGCTATTCAGAGATGGTTGCAGTGAGTGTCCCTGTGCACGAGCCCCTGAATGAATTCCACAGGAAATCCTCAGCTATTTCCCCAAAGACTAAAAGAATATTATTTTCCTTAAACAATTTAACACTGAACCAGGAAGTCTTCCTTAATCCACTCAGATATAAACAGATATTAAAACCACTGCTGATGGGTCATTCTTTTTCAATTATTTATTTCAACCACCAGAGGGCACCATGATGTTTCCACACCAACACAATGTCATCAACCATCAGCTCTTTTATAAATAATGTGTAAATATAATGATATGCAGTACTCTGCACACTAACTGTGTCTATTGTCTAATGTGTTCAGCTTATGAAGTCAGTGAACGAGGAGTGTCCCAACATCACCAACATCTACAGCCTGGGCCTCAGCTCCAAGGGGCGGGAAATCTTGGCCATGGTCATCTCTGGAGATCCCACAGAACATGAAATAGGTGGGAATCTGTTCATGAAACAAGCAAATAGAACTGTTTTGTTAATGGTTAAATTAATTGTACAATAATGCATTACAATCCTAAAGGCATGTTTTTATTCCAAGCAGATGTAAAAGCATCTGTTCTCCCTCTAATTTTCCAAAAGTCTGAGATGCTGTTTGGTTGAGATTAGAACCTGTGGGGCATTTGGCCTCGATGGCACCACTGATGATTCCTGTAAAGCCTAATAAACACTGGGTGGGAGTCAGCAGATTATGGTCAACAGAAAAGCAACTACAATTTTCCCCGTCTGTCTCCACAGGTGAGCCGGAGTTTCGCTACACAGCAGGTTTCCACGGAAATGAGGTGGTAGGTCGGGAGATGCTCCTTCTTCTTATGCAGTACCTGTGCAAAGAGTACAAAGACAAAAACCCCAGAGCCCTGAGACTGGTGGAGGGAATACGCATCCACCTGGTGCCTTCTCTGAACCCTGATGGACATCAAGAAGCATTTGAAGTGGTCAGTATAAAATAGATGAATAAATAAAATGTTTTAAAAGTCATACATTTCAAAGACAAGCAAACGAAATACCAATGAATCATAGTGTGTTTCTGGTCTAGAGTGATTTGGCTCAGTGTGTCCCTTTATCTAATTTGTGCCCCGCAGGGATCAGAGCTGAGTAGTTGGACCACTGGACACTTCACTCAGGATGGCTTTGACATCTTCCAGAATTTCCCAGACCTGAACCACATACTGTGGGATGCTGAAGATAAGGGTTTGGTGCCTAAACTAACCCCTAACCATCATGTGCCCATACCAGAGAACTCTGAAGATAACAGCTCGGTAAGGAAAAGGGTATTGTTGTATCTTACATTCAGCTGATCATAAATGCTGAGGGCAGATGATCTCCAGTTAAGGGTTGTTGTGAGGCAATTGGTCACCAGGTGACAAAAATTTGTTTTATTTCTTGTATTTCTCCCATAAAGCCCTCTTTCCTCATATAAAATGGAAGTAAGAAATCTTTGTATTTTGATAAAGGTGGCTTTGGTCTACTCAGTAAAGACAAATGACCAAGCTTACATGGGTTTATTTCCTCCGTTATTTGTATGATCCTGATCTTCCTGTTTTTGTTCAAGATTGCCGTGGAAACCAGGGCTATAATCTCCTGGATGAAAAGCCATCCATTTGTATTGGGTGCAAACTTCCAGGGCGGGGAGACAATTGTGGCCTATCCTTATGACAGCTTACGTCTCAACAAGCCTGCTCAGACCCAACAACGCCACAGCCGCAAGAAGAGACAGTATGATTTGCTCTCTCCATCTCCCTGTGCTCTGCTGTTGCACTGCTTTTCACACAGACTTTTCCTACATTTTCCTCCACTTTTCCTGATTAGCTCTCAATGAGTCTCTCAGTTACAGTCAAGTTAAACAGCACATTTCTTACAGGTATGAAGAAGAAAGTTTTGACGTGACAGAATGGGGAATGGGTTACCACGAGGTGCCAGAGGAAGACTGGAGAAGAACAGGATACACTGAGCCAGAGGAAGACTGGAGAAGAACAGGATACACTGAGCCAGAGGAGGAGTGGAGACAAACAGGATACGCTGAGCCAGAGCAGTGGCAGGGCCAGGGCTATGATCATGGTTACGACCATGGCTATGATCACAGTTACAACCAAGGTTATGGCCACAGAGAGGAAGAGGATGACGACAGAGAAAGAAGTGCTGGTTACCAGTACACTGAGCCAGAGGATGAAACTAGGGAAATTGCAGACGAGTCCCTCTTCAGGTGGTTGGCTGTCTCCTATTCCTCCACACATCTGACCATGACACATAACGTCCACAGCTCCTGCCATGGAGACACTGCTGCAGGGGGACTTGGCATCGTCAACAGGGCCAAATGGAAGCCAGTCACAGGCAGTAAGTAGAGGCCAGGAGGTTCATTTTAACGGTGTACTTATGTTTACAACACACCCTGGTGGACAATACATGCAGTGCAGGCTCTGGGGTTAGTGTGGGGATGTGTGTGTGTTTTTCTCCAGGTATGAATGACTTCAGCTACCTGCACACCAACTGTTTTGAGCTGTCCATATTCCTGGGTTGTGATAAGTTCCCTCACCAGAGTGAGTTGGCTTATGAGTGGGAGAAGAACAGAGAAGCAATGCTCACCTTCATGGAGCAGGTCAGTCACTCACCTTCACACAGCATGTGATGTACTGCTTTCATCTCTGTGCTCTGACTGGGGTTGGAAAGAGTACTAGAACATGCTACTACTGAAGATCATATAACTCTTATGCTTATTCTATTTGTTGTTGCTTAACATTACTCAAAAGTAGCTCTTATGAGGTTTGCCTTGAATAACAGTCAAAAGTAACACATCCTGTAGTAATTGTAGCTATGTGTATTTGGCCACTGTGAACAGCCGAAAGATCAAGCTCTTTCATATTTAGCCATCCTTGTCTTTTTGACTGTATGGATGGCAGTGTCAGCCTGTCATGTCAGTCGGTCCACCACTTTGCTCCAGACTGAAATACCTTAACAGCTGTTTGGTCGGTAATATTTTGTACAGAGATTCATGGTCTATAATGGATGAAACCTACTGACAATGGTCATCTTCTGACTTTTGCTTTAACAGCACCAAGATAGAATTTTCTTCCTAGTGCCATTTTGATATTTTAGTCCACAGCTTTTAGGTTGATTAACATGGATTTTGCTATCAAAGATCCCCAGTAGAAGAAGTCAGAGTTTAACTTTAGGAATCTCCTACTGTTTCCTCGTCTGCCATCGCCAGCTCAAAATGTTACCTTTTCCAATGTGCTGGTTTGGATAATTTCCAAAACTAATGACCTTCCCCATCAGCCTTCGTGTTAGGTGCTAATGTGCTAATGTTATTATGCTATCCATTAGAACATGATAAATATATCTGCTAAACATCAGCATGTTAGCATTATTACTGTCAGTGTATTTGCATCACATTCTCAGTTATTAGCATGGCTGCAGATTCAACTCCTGTTTAAAGGTTTTATCACTATAAAAGGAAACAGTATAAAAGTCAAGGTTAATGGACTAGGCTTCTGAATGAGCCACATCACCATTAACTGTGCGCTACATTGAAATTAAGATACATTAAAATATTTCTTGACCCCCCCACCCCACCCCTCAATTCCCCCTCTTTATCCAGGTGCATCGTGGCATCAGGGGCATAGTGAAGGATCAGCAGGGAAACCCCATTGCAAATGCCACTGTGTCTGTAGAGGGGATCAACCATGATGTCACCACAGGTCTGGTGAAAGACTTCCACTGTCTCCCTCCTTGAGTCTCAATATACACTCACAGGCCATTTTATTAGGTACACCTGTACAATTGTGTGCACTTCAGTACAACACTTCCACCTAAACAAATGTTTATGAAGCTCAAAATGGCTCAGTTTTTAGTTCAATTTTAGTTCAAATTTAATTCAATTTGTATAAATTCAATTATATGTTTATTATTATGTCAGTTAAAAATGGTATTGAACACATTATATTCAGAGGTGTTCTTAATATTCTGACCCTCTCATATATGAAGCTGGGGAGGACAAAAATATATAGACACCTCTGAATATAATGTAGTCGAGTACAACCCCACCTTTAACTATGACCTCAATAATAAACATAACTGAATTTATACAATTGACAATTTCACCAAAAACTGAACCATTCTGAGCTTCATAAACACAGATGTTAAAGTGGAAGTGCTACTTTGAAGTGCATACAGTTGTACCTAATAAAGTGGCCAGTGAGTGGGTGTTGTGATGAAGGTGCTTCAAAACATAATATAGCACCCATTGTGCTTAAAACTAAATGTCTGTCCCATCACTGCCATTGTAGCTCCAACAGGAGACTACTGGAGGCTGCTGCACCCAGGGGAGTACCCAGTGACAGCTCCATGGTGGGTTACCAGTCAGGAGCGACCGCTTGCAGCTTCAACCTGGCCAAGTCCAACTGGGATCGCATTAAACAGGTAAGGCACTGCCATCCTGAACTGACCACACAGTCAATATATATGGATCTAGAGTGTAATAAAGTGTCTTTCTTAAATTTTTTTGTAGATCATGGCCCTCCATGGCAACAAGCCAATACGACTCAGCTATAGCACCACCAAAGCACAGCACCCCGCAGCTGGTAATGGCAACAGGCGTGTGGTTGGTAGCAACAATGGGTCTTCACCAAACTCACGACTCAGCGCTGAACGGCTAAGGCGGCTCAGGATAGCTCGTATGCGTCGTCGGCAGCAGAGATTGAGGTTATCATCTACGACGATGGCGATGACGACGACAACAATGACAACGACAACATTACCCCCAACAACAACCACAATTCCCACAACACCAGAGACCACCACATCCTGGTATGACTCGTGGATCATAGGGGAAGGAGAGTCCTCGACACCTGGTGGGTTCACAGACTCCATTGTGGATTATAACTACGAGTACAAGATCGATGACTATTAAACCAAACATGCACAGACAGCTTCTGTAAACACTCACCCTTTCCTAACTGTAGTTCTCGTTGTCGTGTTGTACTTTTGAGCAGGTCGATAAAGAATCAAAAGAAGGTTCCTGTCTTTGTACAACATATAAGCAAAGGGAATGTACAGGATAACTATTAATTCTATTAAGACAGTGTATCTGTTCCTTAAAGTTGACAAAAGCCTCTTCACAGAAATTGACCCATTCATTATAGGTACAATTTCAGTTTGACAGTTCACACTGCATTTATCTGGCTCGTTACTGTCTTTCTTATGAATGCTTTTTTCCTTCATGAAAAGGTGTTTATTGTGAATGCACATAAAAACTGTTGACTTACAGTCTATGTCCATGGCAGAAATCGCTTTTACAGTATAAACAGTCACTGTTAAAAGGCATTTGTTCACAGCTAGTAACAGAGAGCCAGAAGAGGGAACAAGTCTTCTGTCACGTTTCCTCAGGAAAGCTGGGGTGAAAGAGTTATTTTTCAATAAAGTCATATTAATACACAGTGTGTGCCTCTCTTCTTTTTAGCCCGATTTCTGTTTTAAGAGAATACTAGGATATCAGTGATGCTTGTCTATTAAAAAACACACCTCAAAGCAAACAAGAGAAGCTGCTTTATGAGGTAATTTTAACAGCAATTCATTGACCCTTACGATAGTGACTGAAGAACTGTGGCCCAATGTTGACATGACTGGTCTGTAGTCAAGAGATTTATATACACAAATAGTCTATAGTCTCCGCACGTTGTTCTGTATGTGGTGGGTATGCACCCTCAGTGGCTGATGTTCATCTCACTTTCCTCATCGTCATTGGCAGAGAATGCAGCGAAGCTAATTGGCTCACACTCCAGAGTACGTAAATTGAGCAGGCATACTGTTTGGGTGCTGCTGAACTCTGGGACAGTAACTAAGAGGACTTCTTGGCCATCGGCTCCTGCAAGGAAAAGAAGACAAAGAAATATACTGGAACATTAGGAGGAGGAGGAAAACTGTCCAAATGCAGTAATATGATCAAAACAATGTGTAAATACACTGTCCACTTGATGTATAAAGACGATAGTCATTATCCAACAAGATTCTTAAGCGTACATGTACACATCACACACTGACCTTTAAAGAGCTTGGACTCAAAGGTGGGGGCGTTGCCACTGAAGTAAACATGGGGACACTCTTCCAAGATAAATGGGTCTTTTTGGTAAAATGGGTAACAACCTGACAGAGATGTAAGGAAAACTGTAAATAATGTAAACCGCTAGAAGGTTTATGTTCTGCATCACTTTGTCTGACTAACCTAGAGTATCAGGTGTTGTAGGGGCCAGATGTCGAAGTCGTAGCGTTTCCTCCAGTATTTGTAGGTGACTGTCCATGCTGCTGTACCTCTGAATGTCACAGACATTTTGGCCTGATGTGCCCAGGAACCTTAGTGAAAACAAATAAAAACAAGGTCCTCAGCACATCTGTACACTCACTTTAGATCGAACATTAAATTCAAGATGTCAGAGAGAACAGGCATGTGGTAGTGCTCACCTCACTCCATCAATGTTTGCCTGGTATGGATTGGAAGCCAGCTGAAGGGTAGGGTACACCGAGGACAAGGGGAACATACAGCTGTGGAGCGGCTGCTGTGGGAGGGTGTAGTTAGTGGGGTCATATTGGCCTGGCATCACATCCACAGGAACAGAGGACTACACAAGAAGGCAGGGACAATAAAAATCATTTCAATTCAATTCATTCAATTTATTTCAGGAATAAAAGGCCTCCATAGTTCCACAACCACATATATTTAGGTATACAAACAGATTAATGTTAATAATAATAATAATCATCTCATAATCATAAAGTCTCAATGCTCAAGAAAACTCGCTGCTCCTCAGTCTCACATTCCTTCAAGCACTTTATTTTCCCCACACCTCAAATGGTCACACCCACTAAAGCACACAACCCTTACTGTTAATGGTTTTAATACTGTTTATATACAAACTTTATCTTAGTCTACAACTGTAGTCATTTCTGAGCTGCAGATTATTTTTATTAGTGAGTGTTGATTAGGTTTTACCGATATTTGTCTGTATTGCTTGTTTTGTTTGTGCAAGGTCTTCAAATACCTTGTTTGGTCTAACAGTCATGTATTTCTACATGATGTAATTTATGTAATTCTACACGATGATTTAGTAAATCCTATGAAAAATAAATTGAGAAACTGATTATTGCTCAAAAACAGACACGAAATGTCTGTTGTGGCTAAACCAGCCAATAAATACACATTCCATTAAATACATAAAAACAAAATTCCCAATACTGCCTTAAAACAGTCCTGTAGCAAACCCCTAATAGCTTTACACAACCAAACACAGGTGCCACACTATTAACACTGTGGCAAAAATCTCCAAGGGAGACAAATGTATATAATCTCACTTCATATTCGTGCAGAAAAGAAAGGCAGACCCACCACAAGCTGAAGCAGCAGCTCATCCAGCAAACGAATGGCATCAACACTGCCAGCCTGAGTCTTCTTTGTCAGGTACTTTGCCTGGAAAAACAGAGGGGTTAAAGTAAGTATAAGATCATTTCAAATGATTGTGCGACATTTTTAAAACAGTTAAACTAATAACAGGTATACAGTGGGTGTATATGCAGGACAACCTAGTTCTTGTCACCTTCGTTGATGCGTCTTTGTCCTGGGTGCACTGGCTCAGGAGGTTTCCAGCCAGTAGGACCCTGGAAATTGTTGCTGACCTGCTCTGCTCCCCTTGGTCACCAAGCTGCCCAGTTACCATGTCAACCAGCAATTGTAGGCTCAGCATGCTGTCGGCATGACTGCTGCCAAGACCAAGTCCTGAGGCCAGGAGCACAAACCTAAACCAAGACAAACGCCATTCGAATCTATGATCACAAAAAGCTGGGATTTAAGCTATGTAGGTGTGTTTGTGTGTGTTCACCTGTCAGAGCTGAGTGTAGGTCTTGCAGTCTGCAAAGGGAGATCAGCTGTGCAAAGGTCCTCAACCGTGAATTTCCCATCATTCCTCTCAGCTCCATATATTGCAATAACACTACCTGAGAGACAAAGAAAGAACGCCATTAAATACAAAACCTACACTGCTGTACAATCACAGCTGCATATAAGTGATGCAACACTGTGACCCTGTGATGTGATAGTCTAATATTCCTTCAAAGCAATTCTGACCTGTGACACACTTGTCTCTGTCAATTTTGCCCTGTAGTTTGATCCTCTGGAGCTCATCCTCCAGAATCAGCTCATCTGCTTCACTAATGTATTTGGCTCGTGCAGGCTGGGGCAGCAGGTTGTGCTGAAGAAGAGAAGAAATCAGAAACATGTTATGAAATAAACGGTTTCCATTTGATCTAGAATGCAAGCTGCATGAATTCAGCATGATTGCAAACCTCTTCACTGATCTCTTTAAGAATAGATGGCTGCAAGTCCATACGTTTGAACAAGGTCCCCACAATGCAACACTGCTCCCCAGTCTGAAGCTCACACAACTTCCTGATAAGCACCTCTGGTCCTGGTAGAAAGAGAAACAAATAGATATATAAATACATGGAAAGAGGTTCAGATGTTTCACAGTCCGATTTGTAGGTATATCCTTACCCCATTTCTGCTGGGCTCTCTCTGCGAGCAACGGCCTCATCTGCATGAGTCGTGCTGCATATATATGGGCATACTGGCGACTGAAGCTCCGCTCACCAACTCTGTAGCGCTCGAATAAGGGGATATAGGACAGCGATGCCCTCTCAAATATCGGCCCCTGATCATCAGAGGTAGGGCAGCAGAGCAGAGATGAGCCATCCTTCTGGGCGTTCAGGTCAGAGAACATGACTGTCCTGAAGCAGAGACAGACGAAATTGATCTAATTTGATGCATACGTGCACAATAACTGCAGGGCATGTGTACAAAGTCAAGCGTTTTAGGCTAACGTTAATGGCAACAAGTGGTGCTGCCTGAGCTCTTCCAAAACATTCAGAGTTGTTTTTAGGAATATCGTGAATGTAATACATTTAAGGACCTTACCTTGGTACCAGGAAAGTGAGACTTGAGGTATGGTCAGTCGTAAATCAGGCGCTATGTTATATTTTCATATATCACTGATTGTAATCTTGCTAGTGAGTATAAGAAACAATTCCCGCGTAATCACAGGCTCATGTTTTTTTTTTCTTCAATGCCGACATATCTCGCGAGAACAGAATACAACATGTGAATAACGGTTACCAATACATAAACCTAATGTACCATATAGAATTTAAAGAAAATGACCGAAATTAACTTTTAGAGGTAAGTGGGCATGGTGAGCCCACATAATATGAGGTTACAAAAGCAAAACCTAATGTTTTGGTTTTTGTCGCACAGAATCAACGTCATCACCTTCTACATACGGCGCATTGAATTGAGATCACAATAGCGTCGCAGTAGCACGCAGCCTCGCCATTTTCGGACCTTATAGTGCGCCACCGTCTATTAACAGTGCTTCTGTTTATCGAGTGATTTATCAAATCGCTTTTTAATTTAGCTGCAAAAAAATGCAAGGACACAGAGGCCCACAGCAGAACCACGGCCCCAACCGCCCGGGAGACCTGAAAAAACCCGGGGGAACAAACAGCAACGGCCAGCAGCCTGAGCCCAGCGAACAGACCAGCCCCAATGAGGCCTTAACCCTGGACCTGCAGAGCTTTAGGAAGCCCGGGGAGAAAACCTTCACGCAGCGCAGCCGGTTGTTCGTAGGAAACCTACCAACCGGAGTTACCGAGGAGGATATCGAGAGGCTGTTCGCGAAGTACGGAAAGGCCAGCGAGATCTTTGTGAACAAGGAAAGAGGCTTCGGCTTTATCCGGCTCGAGACTAGGATTATATCAGAGATCGCGAGAGCCGAGCTGGACGATACTCCATTCAGAGGCAGGGCCATCCGGGTGAGGTTTGCAACACACGGTGCTGCTTTATCAGTTAAGAATTTGCCAGAGTTTGTGTCCAACGAGCTGCTGGAGGAGGCCTTTGCCTCGGTGCTGCTTTATCAGTTAAGAATTTGCCAGAGTTTGTGTCCAACGAGCTGCTGGAGGAGGCCTTTGCCTCCTTTGGTCAGATAGAAAGAGCTGTAGTCATAGTGGATGACCGAGGAAGGCCCACAGGGAAGGGAATAGTGGAGTTCACCTCAAAGCCAGCTGCAAGAAAAGCACTGGATAAGTGCAATGATGGTGCCTATCTTCTCACAGCTTTCCCCCGGCCTATTACAGTGGAACCTATGGAACAGTTTGATGAAGAGGAGGGGTTATCAGAAAAGGTCATAAACAAAAACCAGCAGTATCACAAAGAGCGTGAGCAGCCACCTCGTTTTGCTCAACCAGGCTCCTTTGAGTATGAGTATGCCATGCGCTGGAAGGCCCTGATGGAGATGGAGAAGCAGCAGTATGAAATGGTGGACCGCAACATGAAAGAGGCTCAGGAGAAGCTGGAGGCAGAGATGGAGGCAGCCAGGCATGAGCATCAGGTGATGCTGATGAGGCAGGACCTGCTGAGGCGGCAGGAGGAGCTGCGGAGGATGGAGGAGCTCCACAGTCAGGAGGTGCAGAAGAGGAAACAGGCTGAGCTTCGGCAAGAGGAGGAACGCCGAAGGAGAGAGGAGGAGATGAGGATTCGCAATGAGGAGATGATGAAGAGGCAGCAGGAGGGCTTCAGAGGTAACTTCTCTGAAAACAGAGAGCAAGACATAAGGATGCATATGGGCGGCCACGGGATGCCCATGAACAGGAACTCTCTGGGCGGCACCTCTGGTAATGCTGGTACCACAGGCATGACTGCTGAGAATACTCCAATCATGCCAGGGCCAGGAAACAACAATATGCCTGGAGGAGGCCAGGGTGGTTTCCCCAGGGGCCTCGCTGGGCCTGGAGACTATGGACCCAATAAACAACGTAGATTTTAAATCATTTCCTTGTTGCAACTTTAGTGTATTCATGAATATTTTTTTTCATTTTCATACTCGCTGTTCTTTAAAGTTCAGGTAGTGAAGATTACTTTTGAACATTGCAAAAAAAACTGTTGCATGTATTTCTTTTTTACCTTTTATTTGTACTTTAGAATTCAGTTTTAGTACTCACATGTCAGAATTCTCCAGATGAGCCATGTGTTTATAGTTTATTTCTCACATTAATGTATTTTTCATAGGGATAGAAAGTGTTTTGTCCTCGATATATTAACTTTTCTGGAATAAATTCATGATTCTCTTTAAGAAATTTGCTTTTTCCAGCAAAGAGACACATGATTTCTAAATGTTTTTCAGTGAAGTGTGGCGCCAGATGTTTCACCACCTCAGCACGCTCATTTTTATTCATTAAAGCCATCTAGCTATCTACACGATGGTTTGAAAGGAGGCCTGTCTCACTCTGCTGTGGTTCAGTGCTTAATTGCTGCTGTGGGTGGGGTTCCTGGCATTTATTGGACTATTGATTCAATTAATACTGTTGCTGTTGAATCAGTCAGTCCTGATTTCTAAGACAGCATGTAATGTCATAACATGATCTTTGTGGTTTCAGCGGAATATGGGGTGAAAAGTCATTAATGAAATTTATGGTTCACTATTGATTCTGTTACTGATACTGTGATACATTTGTAAGCAAGAGGTTTCCTCATGCTTTAATGAAGTTTCATAGCAGGAAAAGCACAGGTCTAATTTTAATGCATCATTTATGGCTAACTGGCACCTGATGGCACTGAGCCATAACCCATGTTATTAATTACACCTGTATTATCCCTGTCATGGTGGCATAAAGTATGTGTTGTTGAAAAGGCCTGTGATGCTTCCTGGTTTTTATTGTCCACTGACTCCCTGCCAAACTAAACAAATATATTGTGACTCATCCAACATGTAGCCAGACATGATAACCCTGATTAGTAAAGCTCATGCCCACTCAGGCTGAGGTGACACAGAGGGAGGTGACACTTGCATACCAACACTGACAACCACTGTATATTTGAGCAGTTTGCTAAAATGTCATAATTCACTGTAATTGACAAGAAGGGGAGGGAGTGGTCCATTTTGAAACCACAATAGGAGGTATTAATAAGATAATCCTTTATTTTTCCCACAACAGTTTACAATGTTACAGCAACAAGAACATCAATCCATGTAGTGAAAGAGAAAAATACACAGTACAGTGAATAAGCTGTATTCACAACATACCCTTCTAGTTCACATTGTTATTGCACAGCAGGATGACTATTATGACACTGCACACCTCTGTTGTATTGCAAGGTTAAAATATTGATGATAAAATGGTACAAAAATCATAAAATATCGCCCAAATGCCAGCTGTTATGTCAACAGTACATCACTCTCTAGTGTTTGAGTTTCATGAAGAAACCCCCTCATTTAGTGACCTGTCAAGATGAAACCCAAATGCAGAAAAAATCTGGCTCAAACAAAGGAAGTGATTTGAAAGTATTCAGGCTCGCACATTAGTTGAACAGTTGCAGCATGTGTGTGTATGTTATCATATTTTATGTTTCTGTAGAGGAGGATCAGCCAGTTTACATATAGTATTTAGTGTCTCTTGGGATTCAACATCTGCCCAATACAAACCAAACGTTTTTACAAAAAGTAAAAATAAAGTGAGGGATGAATTAGTGAAAGAATCAACTGTAATATCACAACTGATTTTCTAGTGAGAGTGACCCTGATGGTAGTTGCATAAAACTGAGGATCCTCCTATCTCCATCACATAAAGGTTTTATATCCTCCCAGTTTTCAGCTGACAGGCACAACCTTTCCCATGAAACTACCTTTCACCCTTATCGGGGTTCAAAAAGTTGTGATAGTCAGCTCGCTCCACCATTCAGCCAGTGCAATGGAAGTTTCATAAATAATGACTGATAAAGACTCAGTCATAAAGAGAAAGTGTCTTAGCTGAAGAGATCATTAAGGACTTAGAAAAAATGGCTTAGATAGGTACTTCTTAAACACTGTACTTTGGAGGATAGATGGGAAAAGACTTGGCACCTTACATTCTCTGTGTAAGTTGCCATTTATACTGATCATGTTATGTTGCCTCACACTTGAAAAGCACAATGATTTAGTAGATATTGAGTGTTTTTAACACGCATAATCATTTATGTTCAACTGTTTAATTATCAAAAGCAAGCACGAATATAATTGTATATATTATATTTAGTTGTAATACATTAGACCACATACTGTACATTTGACTAATGGAGCATAGTATTGTCAGTGTACTGTATGTACCTGAATCTGCATGAACAAAGATGTATTTTTTTAACTTGTCAGGGCCGTTTTAGATCAAATTTTAATATGTCCTTATGTTTGAAATGGTTTCAATTGCAGCCAAAGAAATAATTATTACCTATATTTATCCTTGTGAAATTTGATAAGAGCATGTGCTGTGTCATATCAGTGCACATAGCATTTAATTAAGCATGATTCTGTCTCATTATCAAATAGAACTGTGATTACATACAAATATGCACTGCAGCAAAATAACAACTATAAACTTACAAATAAATAAGCATTATGGATAAATTAATACATTATTTGTTCATAACCTTTGTGCATTAACCTTCTTTGTTCCCTCTACGAAAGACTTGGTGATGCTTCTCTGTAGATGTATTTAAACAATTTATGCTAAAGTCATTTAGCAACATGAGTTTAAGTTATGAAATGTATTTATTTATTTTTGTAGATACTTCTGTTTATGTTTTCTATTAAGGAGGAACTGGCTATAGTAACTCTTAATTCCTTGATGATGCTCAGTTTAAAGAGGCGTATTACCAACAAAAGGTGTGCTTTATGCCAAAACTGTTTTGAAATATTACAAATAAAATACAGTTTTATTAATGTAATTATGGGGTGAAGAATTCTACTCTGTAGGGAAGTTACTGACCCTTGTGTTATTTTACCTTGTGCATATTTTACATTGTATATGAAAGCTTTGATCACTGAAGGTGCCGGATTGTTTGCATAAAAACAGTTTTGCAAAGGAGCAGTTCCCTGAGCCTTAGCTTAAAAATGACATGTGACAAATATGTCAACAGAGTTACACAGCCTTTGTAGTCAGGCCCTTCCTGTTACACTGAAGTCCAAAATGTAGCAGCACAGGCTCAAATCTAGCTCGTGCCCTTTTTCCACAACAAACTTTTGTAGAGACTGTTTTATGAATGGGCAGAGTCCCTTACATATATGCAGATAACACTCATAAAGAATTGAGGGCAGGACACTCTGTGCCTCTCAAGGTTAAACAAAGATCATAAAATAGAACAGGAATAAAATAATTAAGAGATCAATATAATTGCAAATGTATTTGTTTACAGGAGAGCAGGGTAAAACAAGATAGCAAAAGTTTGGTACTTTTCAGATGAATGAAACTTGTTGATATTATGATTTCGGTACTGCACAGGCATTATTAGGCTACTTACACTGCAAACTGTTAAAACAGATAAAAGATACCCAAGGTTTAAGGGTTCAAGATTTTTATTGTCGATTCACTATATGTGCAGGACATACAGAATATCGAAATACCATTTCTCTCTCACCTAGTAGTGGGTGCCATAACATTTAGGAACTAAAATAAAATAAAGTTGAATAAAAATAGAATAGAATAAGAACTGGATTAACATAATTAGGATAAATCTAAAGGTACAGCCAATAAGCTGTGACTCAAAACCGTGTACAAGTCAGTGACAGTAGTGCAAACAATAATAGGAGATTGTCAGATGGTTCAGCATCACCAGGGCGTTGGTGATGAGGTGCAAATAGCATATGAGGTATACATGGACATTACAGCAGATGACCAACAGCAGCAGATATCCCAGCAAAAAAAAATAAATTCCCAGCAGCAGATTTACATATAACAGATGGTAAAACACCAGAGGTAGTTTTTTTGTTTGTTTGTTTCTGTGGTGGGTTATTGTCTAGGGACAAAGGGGGGGAGGTAGTGAACAGCGTTCAGCATCTTCACAGCCTGGTGGATGAAGCTGTTTGTAAGTCTGGTGGAGTGGGCCTGAAGACTCCAATAACTTCTCCCTGAAGGCAGGAGTTTGAAGTGGGAGTGTGCGGGGCTGTTTTCACTATGCGTTGCAGGGTCCTTCTGCAGGAGGCAGTACAACCTCCATACCACACAGTGATGCAGCACACACTCTCTCTACTACAGCACCGTCGATCGTCAGTGGTGGATGCTTTAGAGGTTTTCTCCTGAAATCCACAACAGTCTCTTCCCCACATTGAGGAAGAGGTTGTTGTCCTTACACCACTGGGCCAGTTGGCACACCTCACTCCTGTAGTTGGCCTCATCATTGTTGGTAATGAGGCCAACTACAGTCATGTCATCTGCAAACTTGATAATGTGGTTGGTGCTGTAGGTTGGCACACAGTCGTGGGTCAGCAGTGTGAAGAGCAATGGGCTGAGCACACACCCCTGCAGAGCCCCTATCCTCAGCAAGATGTTGCTGCCGACCCTCACATTTTGTGGCCTCCCTGTTAGAAAGTCCAGCACTCAGTTGCAGAGAGAGGTTTTCAGTCCCAAGTGTCCAAGTTTTTGTATAAGCTGCTGGGGAATGATTGTGTCGAATGCTGAACTAAAGTCTAGGAATAGCATTCTCACATAAGAGGTTTTTTAATCTAGATGGGTGAGGGCTGGATGGAGAACAGAGAGATCGATCAGATGATTGTACCTTGTATTGTGCGAATTGCTGTTTGCCATGACTTATCAACACTGGGAAAGAACAAATACCATCTGCCCCTTTTCTTCTAGTCCTTTTCCTATCTGTTTATCACCGGTTGAGGTGCTTTTGCACCTTCACCTTGATCGCTCTGATGGACCTGTTATCTTAGCTTTGACCTTGGCATGTGATAACGACATTAATTACAGCTAATCTTAGATGGTGGGATGTGATCAAGGCATGTTACTGCTGTCAGTGGGTTGGAAGTAAGACTTTTACAGTATACAAAAATGAAAAAAGAGCTTGCACACAGTAGTGTCACTTACATGATGGTCTAAAGGTCCGGTTTCAGGCCGGCTGTACCATAGTGCAATGTGCATGTTTTTGGAATAACGCTGTCCACACAAGAATTTCAAATAATACGCTGCTGGCTGTGAACTGATTGATCTGATTCAGAGCAACCAATGTCTGCATTTTTATGTCTTCAAAAGACACACCAAGAGTTGCAGCGTGACTCAGGTGAAGACAAGTAACATTTACAGCAGGAGAAGTACCAGGTGTGGCTGCAGGGTTGGATTCTTCTTCCCGGATGCTTTGGCATTCCCCAGCAACCTTAGCACAATCTCTGACATGTTAATTATCAGTCAGAGCAAATGATCATCGTTGGTTGCGATTGGCCAGCTGCAACATCACACCAGATAAGAAAAGCGTGACATCACAGGAGTGGTTATGTTGGACATGCTTCCTCCTCCCTGAGCCCTAACACTGTTGGACAGATGATAGGAGAGAGGGAGGCCAGCTTAGACACACAGAACCCCTCTCGTGTGAATCTATCTAATGTATCGTCCAGTAGGGTGGCAGTGATTAATATACACTCCATTGTATTGTAGCTTAAGGCCCTGACTCTTCTGCTGCTGATAGACTCTCAGGAATCATGGTCTGTGTCACAGCCCTGATCATTTTTCTGACTTGTATGGTAAGTTGCTGTGGTACTTCTACTTTGCTAGGTAACCAGTACCTGATAGTTTTGTAATGATGCACTCTAATATTAATACTGAACACCTTTTTTCATATAATTACCTCATATTACTTTGTCATAAAAACATAAAAGTGTAGGTCTTTACTGTAAATTAAATACTGAATAAATGTAATCACTTACAGATATAAGTGTTGTAATTAAACTGTGATTTCTTATCTTAATGCTGGTATTCACAAATAAAAAACACTGGAATTTCTTTAATCAGTAAAGCATCAGAAATGTCAAAGCAAAAATGATCTCGCTTTCCCAAACCTTTGCAAATGTCTGCGATTAAATGTCTCTTATGGTTGTAAGTTCAGCTGTATGGAAAATGTTAAATGGCTAATTAAAAAACATATCAAATGCAGGAATAAAGTGAAATAAGGAACACACCGTAATATCTTATTTTTATGTATGTGTTGTGTTTATCATGTGTTTATTAGATATTTTAAATTATTCATACAACTTAAAGTTTTAGTGAAATAGTAAAATTATATTTATATTGAGTAAATGATGAAAAGTGGTTGTACACTAAAAACATTATAACGGTAACACTCTTGAACATGTTAATTTAGGACTGCTGGTTTTCATTCTTTGTGGTAAATATTGTTAAAATGTACACTTGCAGGTGTAGTAATTCTTTTTTTGTTTTTTGTTTGATTCATGTCTACAGTGTCAAAATTAAAGATAAAGTAAATCAGCCCTGGATTAATGAATGCACACTGTCATAAAATATGAATTTTATGTTTCACAAAGTTATAACATTTAATATATGTCACAAGAGTCCCCAATTTGTTTGGCTAACCTTTCTTTTTTAAAGTCAGTTTAATTATGCGACACATTTGAACAACTGAAATTGAGTGTTTTTTACACAGAATTAAGATAAATACAATCATATAAATAAATTGTTACAGAAATAAAAAGAAGTGGCTTAAGACATGTACAGGGAAGGTCTGATTTGTCTATTTTACTAGTTTAAATGCATGACTACAGTGTATAGGAAGTTTATAAACCTCAGACACTATTAAATACTTAATTTTATATGAAAGAGACACAATAAATTGTAATAAATTTTTAGTACCATGATCAACCTTGAGCTATATTTGAACATATTTGAATTTGATCATACATTTTCCATTTTGTTGTACTTGCAAGGTGGCATTACGTAGATGACACAGCAGGACACAGCGCAGTGTTAAAGTCATTACGACACTATTAACATATTTATTGGTTAATATTGTAATGTAATGCACAAAAATGTGCCCATGCTGAACACAGCAAACCCTATCAGTCCTCTTTGTTACCAAATATCATCGTCACTTTTATACATAATAAAAATACATAAAAGGTTAGTGTTGAAATCTTTTAAAATGTTTTAGTTTAAATGTTTCCTCCTTTTTTTCTAAAGTGTGCCTTCTGTGACATCTCCGTCTTCAATGCAGGTCCTGACAGAGGCTCAACATGAACCGGGGTACTGCGCTTTCTATGAGGAGTGTGGTCGTAACCCCTCGCTAGGAGGGACCCTCATTCCTCCTATTGTCCCTTGTCTTAATTACAGCCGTGCTCGACCTGTCACAGGAGAACACTACAAGAGACTCCTAGAGGTCTGTAGATCCAGCTTAGTGTTTTTGTGAAGTAGAGGAGGAATCGATAAAGCATGCTAGTGGAGCTCAAGAAATCATTTTAAAAACATTCCTTTCACAAAGAGTGAGCATGAGTCTGTAAATTTTTTATAAAGTACACTTTCTTGTTGTAGGTGTGTCCCGTTCTGGATCGTGGAGAAAACAACACGTATGCCTGCTGCTCCATCGACCAGCTGTCATCCCTGGAAAAGAGTCTGACCCTGTCCAAGGCCGTACTGGTCCGCTGCCCTTCCTGCGTTGAGAACTTTGCCCACCTGCACTGCATGACAACCTGCAGCCCCAGTCAGAGCCAGAGGGTAAAAGTCACAAAGGTCATGAATGTCACTATCAACGGCATGGAAAAGGAAGCCGTGGTGGGCTACCAGGCATTTCTCAGCACCACCTTTGCAGATGCCGCCTTCCAGTCATGTAAAAATGTCCGGATTCCTGCCACAGGAGGCTTCGCCATTGCTACCATGTGTGGTCGCTATGGGGCCAAGCTGTGCACCCCACAGCGCTGGTATGACTTCCAGGGAGACTCTAGTAACGGACTGGCTCCACTGGACATCGACTTCAAGCTGATAAAAGAGGGGGTCACTGTAGGACTACCAGAGGGTGTGATTCCCTACAATGGAAATGCCCTAAAGTGCAACGAGACCACACCATCAGGAGGTCAGGTCTGCTCCTGCCAGGACTGCCAGGAGTCGTGCCCAAGCATCCCCCCTCCTCCACCACCCGAAGGCCCCTTCACACTGTTCGGGATAGATGGTTACCTTGTGATTTCTATTATCTTTTTCTGTATCCTGATATGTGCCTTCCTGCTCTGCCTCACTGCCTCCAGCTGCCAGAATTTTATAAAAAGAATGCATAAAGAGAGAAGAAAGACAAAAGGGAAAGGCAAAGACCAGAAGAGTAATGATGTGCCCCAGCGGGTCATTGATCCATCAGAGGTGACGTGCGCTGACAGGAACAGTCTGAGAGCTCAAGCTTTTCTGAGCTTACAATTTCAGCACTGGGGAACCCTAATGGCCACATATCCTCTCACAGTAAGTATTTTTAACTAACAGAAGCAGAGTATGAATTAGCAGCAGTTAAACCCACTGTGAGTTAAATTTGAACATTTATGACTTTGGATTGCCTCATGTTTTTATAATCAAAACTAACTGAAATGATTTTAAAAATACTATAAACATAAAAATTGTATGCACGGTGGCTTTAAGAAAAACACTAGTTGTCAACCAGACAACCCTTTAAACTCGTGTTTAAAGGGGGGCGACTGTGGTTCAGTTGGAGGTTCGAATCTCGGTGCCTGCAGTCCACGTGTCAAAGTGTCCTTGGGCAATACACTGAACCCCCAAGTTGCCCCTGATGGTTAGAGCCATTGGTTGAAATGGCGCCGCAGATGGCTGCCATTGGTTCGGTACCAGAAACAAATTCCTTGTGTGTAACATACTTGGCCAAATAAAAGTGATTATCCTGATTATTATGATGTGTCTCAGCTGCTCATACTTTATCTTCTTCCAAGGTACTCCTGGTGTCAGCTGTAGTCGTGGCTGTTTTCTCTGCTGGCCTCAAGTCCATTGAGCTCACCACTGACCCAGTCGAGCTGTGGTCTGCTCCTGACAGCCGCGCCCGCAAGGAGAAAGATTTCCACGACCTACACTTTGACCCCTTCTTCAGGACAAACCAGTTGATCTTGACAGCACCAGGAAGAAAAGGCCACTTTTATGACTCTTTGTTGTTTGGGCCACAGAACTTTAGCGGGCTTGTATCCAAAGAGCTCATCATTGAGCTGCTGGAACTCCAGAAAAAAATACAGGTAAAGACCAGGTTGACAGCTGACAGTGTTTGTAGAAGCTCACCATATTATTTTGACACATTGACGTCTCATGTTTTTCAGAACATCGAGTTCTGGTCAGAGGATCTGAACCGCACAGCTAGTCTCAAGGATGTGTGTTTCGCACCGCTGAATCCAACCACCCCCTCCCTGAAAGACTGTGCGGTCAACAGCTTGCCGCAGTACTTCCAGAACAGTTTAGACAATATAAACGCTAAGGTGAACATGACAGAGCTGGGAGTGACCAAAGAAGTGGACTGGAGAGATCACTTAATTTACTGCCTCAAGTAAGGATCCATCCAGTGGAATTCCAAATCAGACTAAAGCAATTCATCTGAACTAGTTCAGTGACTTTAACACAAGGTCTTTTCTTCTTCCATCTCTTCTCAAGCTCTCCTCTGTCCTTCAAAGACATCACTGATTTAGGTCTGAGCTGCATGGCTGACTATGGAGCTCCAGTGTTCCCGTTTCTGGCTGTGGGAGGCTATGAGAGTGAGTGATTTTCAGTGCCATCTTTTCCACATGAAATACAAGTGCTATAAACACAACTGAACATTATGCGTGTTTCTTTTCCCAGATGACGACTACACTAATGCTCAAGCTTTCATTCTGACCTTCTCACTCAACAATTATGCCCGCAACAACTCCAAGTTTAAAGTGGCTATGCAGTGGGAGGAGGAGTTCCTTAAAATTGTACAGGACTACCAGAAAAACCCTGCCAACAACTTCACCTTTGCATACATGGCAGAGGTACAGTAAACTACATGTTCCCATGTCACGTCAGTCGTCTGTACCTCTGCTTGTACTACTTAACCCTCTACTTGTCTCTGGTCCCCCCCACCCACTCTGTTGACAGAGGTCTCTGGAGGATGAGATTAATCGGACAACAGCAGAGGACATCCCCATCTTCATGATCAGCTATGCTGTAATCTTTGTTTACATCGCTGTGGCACTGGGGGAGTACTCCTCTTGGAAACGAATACTGGTAAGACTTCAGAGAGAGAGTATTGCTTACCATTATTAAAACACAGTACCTCACTCAGCTTTTTTAGCACTTTGTGGTCGGTCAGTCCACCACTTTGGTACAGACTAGTGTCAATAATTATTGGATGTGCACAGAAATGTATGTTCCAAGACTATGAATCCAAATCACTTTCATGATCCCCTGACTTTTCGTCAAGTGCCACCATCAGGTCTTCTTTGCAATTTTGGAGTGAAATATTAAATTTCTTACCATGATAAACATTTTATCTAACTAAACATCTACATATTACAGTTTTTCTCTATCGCTTTCATTCATTTCTCACAACAGAACTGCATTTCTCAGAACTACTCGTTCAACCGTCAGATTCTGTTGTCAGTTGTTCACATCATATCAGCAATTTCTTGTTGTTTTCATCAAATTGCAATTGCTTTTGCAAATGGTTCTGTACATCTGTCAGCTGTTTTTGACAATTCTTGTTGCTTTTGTCCAGCTGTGCAAAATAACGTGTCCTGGTTCTCAGCTGAAATGTCACAACCACCAAACCAATTAGTCTTTTTTTCAGGTTGGAAGTCTGTACTATCAAAACGAGTGAACATGTTCTCAGAATTGTATGTCTGTACAGATTTCTACAAAGTGTGAGTAGATGTTTGCTAAGAAATATGTCCAGAATTGAGAAATTGCTCTCAGGTGAGTCTTCACCTTCGTTAACGAAGAGAACCACCTCACAACTTCATATACTTGGATGAGGCTGGCTTCAACCTGGCCAAAGGCAGAAGGCGTGGTAGAAATCTAAT